>NW_028296310.1:0-63234 GCF_964197995.2 Scardinius erythrophthalmus
AACTGCTAAGCAAGTGCATATTGATTATCTGGAAGGCAGGCTACACGAATAAACAAGTTATGCAAAGGGGTAAAATGGATCTCTGGGTCCTATAACCTTGGTGAAAACTTGCTGGGACCCGAGGGGTATATATGCCTCTTGCAAAAGCTTGAGCAGATACCATTGGGGAACAGGCTTTGACCCCATAGGTGATATATTTTCCCTTCAGATTTAGTCACACAACATCACTGGAACAGAACAATACATCCACACAGAGCAAACTTGAACTAATATAAACTTCTTCTTACGATTAATTTCACACTTTTATCTTGTAGTGACCGGTGATGTTGTAAACACCTAAAGAGTAAGCATACATGTAAGTGACTACATTTGGTGTGATAGAACTTCAAGACCCTAGGCATAGTTGTCTATAGTAACATGAAAGCAAATAAGAAGAACCTGTCAAAGTCTAGAACTCTTGATTAGTTTGATTCCATAATAACCCAATGGAAAAACTGCTAAGCAAGTGCATATTGATCATCTGGAAGGCAGGCTACACGAATAAACAAGTTATGCAAAGGGGCAAAATAGATCGCTGGGTCCTACCACCTTGATGAAAACTTGCTGGGACCCGAGGGGTATATATGCCTCTTGCAAAAGCTTGAGCAGTTACCATTGGGGAACAGGCTTTGACCCCATAGGTGATATCTTTTCCCTTCAGATTTAGTCACACAACATCACTGGAACAGAACAATACATCCACACAGAGCAAACCTGAACTAATATAAACTTCTTTTTACGATTAATTTTCACACTTTTATCATGTAGTGACCGGTGGTGTTGTAAATACCTAAAGAGTTACATATGCCAAGTAAGCATACATGTAAGTGACTACATGTGGTGTGATAGAACTTCAAGACCATAGGCATAGTTGTCTATAGTAACATGAAAGCAAATAAGAAGAACCTGTCAAAGTCTAGAATTCTTGATTAGTTTGATTCCATAATAACCCAATGGAAGAAATGCTAAGCAAGTGCATATTGATTATCTGGAAGGCAGTCTACACGAATAAACAAGGTATGCAAAGGGGTGAAATGGATCGCTGGGTCCTACCACCTTGGTGAAAACTTGCTGGGAGCCGAGGGTTATATAGGCCTCTTGCAAAAGCTTCAGCAGATACCATTGGGGAACAGGCTTTGACCCCATAGGTGATATATTTTCCCTTCAGATTTAGTCAGAGAACATGACTGGAACAGAACAATACATCCACACAGAGCAAACTTGAACTAATATAAACTTCTTCTTATGATTAATTTTCACACTTTTATCTTGTAGTGACCGGTGATGTTGTAAACACCTAAAGAGTAAGCATACATGTAAGTGACTACATTTGGTGTGATAGAACTTCAAGACCCTAGGCATAGTTGTCTATAGTAACATTAAAGCAAATAAGAAGAACCTGTCAAAGTCTAGAACTCTTGATTCGTTTGATTCCATAATAACCCAATGGAAAAACTGCTAAGCAAGTGCATATCGTCACCTTCCTAAAATAATTGCCTAAGTCATTTTTTGACAAAAATGATTTTTTTGCATAAGTCATCTCCTCATGATGCTGGCCACCTCTGGTAAAATCACCCACATCCTCAGTTGAACAGATCATGCATTTCTACCCCTGTAAGAAGAACGAAAGTCTACTCGGCCTCTGAAGTTAGGTTCCGTTTTTTGTGTTTTCTGAGAAACCTGAAAAAATGACTTAGGCAATTATTTTAGGAAGGTGACGATATTGATTATCTGGAGGGCTGGCTACACGAATAAACAAGGCATGCAAAGGGGCGAAATGGATCGCTGGGTCCTACCACCTTGGTGAAAACTTGTTGGGACCCGAGGGGTATATATGCCTCTTGCAAAAGCTTGAGCAGTTACCATTGGGGAACAGGCTTTGACCCCATAGGTGATATCTTTTCCCTTCAGATTTAGTCAGAGAACATGACTGGAACAGAACAATACATCCACACTGAGCAAACTTGAACTAATATAAACTTTTTCTTACGATTAATTTTCACAATTTTATCATGTAGTGACCGGTGGTGTTGTAAATACCTAAAGAATTACATATGCCAAGTAGGCATACATGTAAGTGACTACATGTGGTGTGATAGAACTTCAAGACCCTAGGCATAGTTGTCTATAGTAACATGAAAGCAAATAAGAAGAACCTGTCAAAGTCTAGAACTCTTGATTAGTTTGATTCCATAATAACCCAATGGAAAAACTGCTAAGCAAGTGCATATTGATTATCTGGAAGGCAGGCTTCACGAATAAACAAGGTATGCAAAGGGGCAAAATGGATCGCTGGGTCCTACCACCTTGGTGAAAACTTGCTGGGACCCGAGGGGTATATATGCCTCTTGCAAAAGCTTCAGCAGATACCATTGGGGAAATGGCTTTGACCCCATAGGTGATATCTTTTCCCTTCAGATTTAGTCACAGAACATCACTGGAACAGAACAATACATCCACACAGAGCAAACTTGAACTAATATAAACTTCTTCTTACGATTAATTTTCACACTTTTAGCATATAGTGACCAGTGGCGTTGTAAATACCTAAAGAGTTACATATGCCAAGTAAGCATACATGTAAGTGACTACATGTGGTGTGATAGAACTTCAAGACCCTAGGCATAGTTGTCTATAGTAACATGAAAGCAAATAAGAAGAACCTGTCAAAGTCTAGAATTCTTGATTAGTTTGATTCCATAATAACCCAATGGAAGAAATGCTAAGCAAGTGCATATTGATTATCTGGACGGCTGGCTACACGAATAAACAAGGTAAGCAAAGGGGCGAAATGGATCGCTGGGCCTTACCACCTTGGTGAAAACTTGCTGTGACCCGAGGGTTATATATGCCTCTTGCAACAGCTTCAGCAGATACCATTGGGGAACAGGCTTTGACCCCATAGTTGATATCTTTTCCCTTCAGATTTAGTCAGAGAACATGACTGGAACAGAACAATACATACACAGAGAGCAAACTTGAACTAATATAAACTTCTTCTTACGATTAATTTTCTTACTTTTATCATATAGTGAACAATGGTGTTGTAAATACCTAAAGAATTACATATGCCAAGTAAGAATACATGTAAGTGACTACATGTGGTGTGATAGAACTTCAAGACCCTAGGCAAAGTTGTCTATAGTAACATGAAAGCAAATAAGAAGAACCTGTCAAAGTCTAGAACTCTTGATTAGTTTGATTCCATAATAACCCAATGGAAAAACTGCTAAGCAAGTGCATATTGATTATCTGGAAGGCAGGCTACACGAATAAACAAGTTATGCAAAGGGGCAAAATGGATCGCTGGGTCCTATCACCTTGGTGAAAACTTGCTGGGACCCGAGGCGTATATATGCCTCTTGCAAAAGCTTGAGCAGATACCATTGGGGAACAGGCTTTGACCCCATAGGTGATATATTTTCCCTTCAGATTTAGTCACACAACATCACTGGAACAGAACAATACATCCACACAGAGCAAACTTGAACTAATATAAACTTCTTCTTACGATTAATTTCACACTTTTATCTTGTAGTGACCGGTGATGTTGTAAACACCTAAAGAGTAAGCATACATGTAAGTGACTACATTTGGTGTGATAGAACTTCAAGACCCTAGGCATAGTTGTCTATAGTAACATGAAAGCAAATAAGAAGAACCTGTCAAAGTCTAGAACTCTTGATTAGTTTGATTCCATAATAACCCAATGGAAAAACTGCTAAGCAAGTGCATATTGATTATCTGGAAGGCAGGCTACACGAATAAACAAGTTATGCAATGGCACGAAATGGATCACTGGGCCCTACCACCTTGGTGAAAACTTGCTGGGACCCGAGGGGTATATATGCCTCTTGCAAAAGCTTCAGCAGATACCATTGGGGAACAGGCTTTGACCCCATAGGTGATATCTTTTCCCTTCAGATTTAGTCACAGAACATCACTGGAACAGAACAATACATCAACACAGAGCAAACCTGAACTAATATAAACTTCTTCTTACGATTAATTTTCACACTTTTATCATGTAGTGACCGGTGGTGTTGTAAATACCTAAAGAGTTACATATGCCAAGTAAGCATACATGTAAGTGACTACATGTGGTGTGATAGAACTTCAAGACCCTAGGCATAGTTGTCTATAGTAACATGAAAGCAAATAAGAAGAACCTGTCAAAGTCTAGAATTCTTGATTAGTTTGATTCCATAATAACCCAATGGAAGAAATGCTAAGCAAGTGCATATTGATTATCTGGAAGGCAGTCTACACGAATAAACAAGGTATGCAATGGGGTGAAATGGATCGCTGGGTCCTACCACCTTGGTGAAAACTTGCTGGGAGCCGAGGGTTATATAGGCCTCTTGCAAAAGCTTCAGCAGGTACCATTGGGGAACAGGCTTTGACCCCATAGGTGATATATTTTCCCTTCAGATTTAGTCAGAGAACATGACTGGAACAGAACAATACATCCACACAGAGCAAACTTGAACTAATATAAACTTCTTCTTATGATTAATTTTCACACTTTTAGCATATAGTGACCAGTGGTGTTGTAAATACCTAAAGAGTTACATATGCCAAGTAAGCATACATGTAAGTGCCTACATGTGGTGTGATAGAACTTCAAGACCCTAGGCATAGTTGTCTATAGTAACATGAAAGCAAATAAGAAGAACTTGTCAAAGTCTAGAATTCTTGATTAGCTTGATTCCATAATAACCCAATGGAAGAAATGCTAAGCAAGTGCATATTGATTATCTGGAGGGCTGGCTACACGAATAAACAAGGTAAGCAAAGGGGCGAAATGGATCGCTGGGCCTTACCACCTTGGTGAAAACTTGCTGGGACCCGAGGGTTATATATGCCTCTTGCAAAAGCTTCAGCAGATACCATTGGGGAACAGGCATTGACCCCATAGGTGATATATTTTAACTTCAGATTTAGTCAGAGAACATGACTGGAACAGAACAATACATCCACACAAAGCAAACTTGAACTAATATAAACTTCTTCTTACGATTAATTTTCACACTTTTATCATGTAGTGACCGGTGACAGGGCTGGACTGGGACAGAAAATCGGCCCTGGCATTTTGGCCCAGACTGGCCCTCTACATATGACCATAAACACCACCCATCTTTGCACGCCCTTAAATATGTTTTTGTTCAACTCCTTTTCATCAAAACCACTAATGCCATGTAATGAGTGAGTAGGAACGAGTTAACAGATTAAATAAGTACAAAATTGTAATTTATTAATACAATTGAACTATACTCCACAGTGATGCATCCAAAAAACAAGCTATAAGCTGCATTGGCATAGCAATACCAATGTTTCCCACAGGATCTTGGTAAAACTGTGGTGGGCGGACCTCTGTCCCTCTAGGGGGGTTTGGGGGCATGCCCCCCCCTAAGAAAAATGTGTGCCTTTTAATGTTAAATTCATTAATCTGGTGCAGTTTGAGAGTTCAAAATTAAAAGGCTCCAACCCATATTAAGTGTGCAAATTAAACAAAGAAAAAATCATACCTCTTTTAGTAACAGTGTCTGTCTATATTACACTACTACATAATAATAGTTATAATATTAAACCAATGACAGTAATAGCCATATATTGCAAAACAAATGCACTGAAAAATAAAGAAAACTTTCATAAGTAGTTTTGTACTCATTTCTAAACTTGAAAGAGATAAGCACATGATCTTTTATTTTGACGGAAACTGCATCAAGCTTTTATTTTGGCGGAAAACATGGATAAAAACGCGTCTTTTTTACATTCCTGTACATTCCTTGCGTTTCTTCTCCATCTCTCAGACTATTTTGACAGATACACACTTGACACTGCACACTCACTCAAAGCCCAAAGGGGGAGGTGTGATTGGGCCAGCCCAGTGTCAAGAAATCAATCAAGAAAACAACTAATGGGCCGCTGATCTACGGGTTTCATAAGCCGGTCTGTCAGTGGGAAAAAAAACTAACGCTTACTTTTTTTTGACCAATGCATTACACCGGCACTAACCCAGCACCATCAATTTAAACAAAACAAAACGAATGGGCCGCCGATGTACAAGTTTTATGGGCCGTTAAAAGAAAAAAAAAAGTATGAGATTTATCGGCCCAAAAAGCACGTCGGCCCACCGGGCATTTGCCCGGTATGCCAGATTACCAGTCCAGCCCTGACCGGTGATGTTGTAAACACCTAAAGAGTAAGCATACATGTAAGTGACTACATGTGGTGTGATAGAACTACAAGACCCTAGGCATAGTTGTCTATAGTAACATGAAAGCAAATAAGAAAAACCTGTCAAAGTCTAGAACTCTTGATTAGTTTGATTCCATAATAACCCAATGGAAAAACTGCTAAGCAAGTGCATATTGATTATCTGGAAGGCAGGCTACACGAATAAACAAGTTATGCAAAGCCACGAAATGGATCGCTGGGCCCTACCACCTTGGTGAAAACTTGCTGGGACCCGAGGGGTATATATGTCTCTTGCAAAAGCTTCAGCAGATACCACTGGGGAACAGGCTTTGACCCCATAGGTGATATCTTTTCCCTTCAGATTAAGTCACAGAACATGACTGGAACAGAACAATACATACACAGAGAGCAAACTTGAACTAATATAAACTTCTTCTTACGATTAATTTTCTCACTTTTATCATATAGTGAACAATGGTGTTGTAAATACCTAAAGAATTACATATGCCAAGTAAGCATACATGTACGTGACTACATGTGGTGTGATAGAACTTCAAGACCCTAGGCATAGTTGTCTATAGTAACATGAAAGCAAATAAGAAGAACCTGTCAAAGTCTAGAACTCTTGATTAGTTTGATTCCATAATAACCCAATGGAAAAACTGCTAAGCAAGTGCATATTGATTATCTGGAAGGCAGGCTACACGAATAAACAAGTTATGCAAAGGGGCAAAATAGATCGCTGGGTCCTACCACCTTGGTGAAAACTTGCTGGGACCCGAGGGGTATATATGCCTCTTGCAAAAGCTTCAGCAGATACCATTGGGGAACAGGCTTTGACCCCATAGGTGATATCTTTTCCCTTCAGATTTAGTCACAGAACATCACTGGAACAGAACAATACATCCACACAGAGCAAACTTGAACTAATATAAACTTCTTCTTACGATTAATTTTCACACTTTTAGCATATAGTGACCAGTGGCGTTGTAAATACCTAAAGAGTTACATATGCCAAGTAAGCATACATGTAAGTGACTACATGTGGTGTGATAGAACTTCAAGACCCTAGGCATAGTTGTCTATAGTAACATGAAAGCAAATAAGAAGAACCTGTCAAAGTCTAGAATTCTTGATTAGTTTGATTCCATAATAACCCAATGGAAGAAATGCTAAGCAAGTGCATATTGATTATCTGGACGGCTGGCTACACGAATAAACAAGGTAAGCAAAGGGGCGAAATGGATCGCTGGGCCTTACCACCTTGGTGAAAACTTGCTGTGACCTGAGGGTTATATATGCCTCTTGCAACAGCTTCAGCAGATACCATTGGGGAACAGGCTTTGACCCCATAGTTGATATCTTTACCCTTCAGATTTAGTCAGAGAACATGACTGGAACAGAACAATACATACACAGAGAGCAAACTTGAACTAATATAAACTTCTTCTTACGATTAATTTTCTTACTTTTATCATAAAGTGAACAATGGTGTTGTAAATACCTAAAGAATTACATATGCCAAGTAAGCATACATGTAAGTGACTACATGTGGTGTGATAGAACTTCAAGACCCTAGGCAAAGTTGTCTATAGTAACATGAAAGCAAATAAGAAGAACCTGTCAAAGTCTAGAACTCTTGATTAGTTTGATTCCATAATAACCCAATGGAAAAACTGCTAAGCAAGTGCATATTGATTATCTGGAAGGCAGGCTACACGAATAAACAAGTTATGCAAAGGGGCAAAATGGATCGCTGGGTCCTATCACCTTGGTGAAAACTTGCTGGGACCCGAGGGGTATATATGCCTCTTGCAAAAGCTTGAGCAGATACCATTGGGGAACAGGCTTTGACCCCATAGGTGATATATTTTCCCTTCAGATTTAGTCACACAACATCACTGGAACAGAACAATACATCCACACAGAGCAAACTTGAACTAATATAAACTTCTTCTTACGATTCATTTCACACTTTTATCTTGTAGTGACCGGTGATGTTGTAAATAACTAAAGAGTAAGCATACATGTAAGTGACTACATTTGGTGTGATAGAACTTCAAGACCCTAGGCATAGTTGTCTATAGTAACATGAAAGCAAATAAGAAGAACCTGTCAAAGTCTAGAACTCTTGATTAGTTTGATTCCATAATAACCCAATGGAAAAACTGCTAAGCAAGTGCATATTGATTATCTGGAGGGCTGGCTACACGAATAAACAAGGCATGCAAAGGGGCGAAATGGATCGCTGGGTCCTACCACCTTGGTGAAAACTTGTTGGGACCCGAGGGGTATATATGCCTCTTGCAAAAGCTTGAGCAGTTAACATTGGGGAACAGGCTTTGACCCCATAGGTGATATCTTTTCCCTTCAGATTTAGTCAGAGAACATGACTGGAACAGAACAATACATCCACACTGAGCAAACTTGAACTAATATAAACTTTTTCTTACGATTAATTTTCACAATTTTATCATGTAGTGACCGGTGGTGTTGTAAATACCTAAAGAATTACATATGCCAAGTAGGCATACATGTAAGTGACTACATGTGGTGTGATAGAACTTCAAGACCCTAGGCATAGTTGTCTATAGTAACATGAAAGCAAATAAGAAGAACCTGTCAAAGTCTAGAACTCTTGATTAGTTTGATTCCATAATAACCCAATGGAAAAACTGCTAAGCAAGTGCATATTGATTATCTGGAAGGCAGGCTTCACGAATAAACAAGGTATGCAAAGGGGCAAAATGGATCGCTGGGTCCTACCACCTTGGTGAAAACTTGCTGGGACCCGAGGGGTATATATGCCTCTTGCAAAAGCTTCAGCAGATACCATTGGGGAAATGGCTTTGACCCCATAGGTGATATCTTTTCCCTTCAGATTTAGTCACAGAACATCACTGGAACAGAACAATACATCCACACAGAGCAAACTTGAACTAATATAAACTTCTTCTTACGATTAATTTTCACACTTTTAGCATATAGTGACCAGTGGCGTTGTAAATACCTAAAGAGTTACATATGCCAAGTAAGCATACATGTAAGTGACTACATGTGGTGTGATAGAACTTCAAGACCCTAGGCATAGTTGTCTATAGTAACATGAAAGCAAATAAGAAGAACCTGTCAAAGTCTAGAATTCTTGATTAGTTTGATTCCATAATAACCCAATGGAAGAAATGCTAAGCAAGTGCATATTGATTATCTGGACGGCTGGCTACACGAATAAACAAGGTAAGCAAAGGGGCGAAATGGATCGCTGGGCCTTACCACCTTGGTGAAAACTTGCTGTGACCCGAGGGTTATATATGCCTCTTGCAACAGCTTCAGCAGATACCATTGGGGAACAGGCTTTGACCCCATAGTTGATATCTTTTCCCTTCAGATTTAGTCAGAGAACATGACTGGAACAGAACAATACATACACAGAGAGCAAACTTGAACTAATATAAACTTCTTCTTACGATTAATTTTCTTACTTTTATCATATAGTGAACAATGGTGTTGTAAATACCTAAAGAATTACATATGCCAAGTAAGAATACATGTAAGTGACTACATGTGGTGTGATAGAACTTCAAGACCCTAGGCAAAGTTGTCTATAGTAACATGAAAGCAAATAAGAAGAACCTGTCAAAGTCTAGAACTCTTGATTAGTTTGATTCCATAATAACCCAATGGAAAAACTGCTAAGCAAGTGCATATTGATTATCTGGAAGGCAGGCTACACGAATAAACAAGTTATGCAAAGGGGCAAAATGGATCGCTGGGTCCTATCACCTTGGTGAAAACTTGCTGGGACCCGAGGCGTATATATGCCTCTTGCAAAAGCTTGAGCAGATACCATTGGGGAACAGGCTTTGACCCCATAGGTGATATATTTTCCCTTCAGATTTAGTCACACAACATCACTGGAACAGAACAATACATCCACACAGAGCAAACTTGAACTAATATAAACTTCTTCTTACGATTAATTTCACACTTTTATCTTGTAGTGACCGGTGATGTTGTAAACACCTAAAGAGTAAGCATACATGTAAGTGACTACATTTGGTGTGATAGAACTTCAAGACCCTAGGCATAGTTGTCTATAGTAACATGAAAGCAAATAAGAAGAACCTGTCAAAGTCTAGAACTCTTGATTAGTTTGATTCCATAATAACCCAATGGAAAAACTGCTAAGCAAGTGCATATTGATTATCTGGAAGGCAGGCTACACGAATAAACAAGTTATGCAATGGCACGAAATGGATCACTGGGCCCTACCACCTTGGTGAAAACTTGCTGGGACCCGAGGGGTATATATGCCTCTTGCAAAAGCTTCAGCAGATACCATTGGGGAACAGGCTTTGACCCCATAGGTGATATCTTTTCCCTTCAGATTTAGTCACAGAACATCACTGGAACAGAACAATACATCAACACAGAGCAAACCTGAACTAATATAAACTTCTTCTTACGATTAATTTTCACACTTTTATCATGTAGTGACCGGTGGTGTTGTAAATACCTAAAGAGTTACATATGCCAAGTAAGCATACATGTAAGTGACTACATGTGGTGTGATAGAACTTCAAGACCCTAGGCATAGTTGTCTATAGTAACATGAAAGCAAATAAGAAGAACCTGTCAAAGTCTAGAATTCTTGATTAGTTTGATTCCATAATAACCCAATGGAAGAAATGCTAAGCAAGTGCATATTGATTATCTGGAAGGCAGTCTACACGAATAAACAAGGTATGCAATGGGGTGAAATGGATCGCTGGGTCCTACCACCTTGGTGAAAACTTGCTGGGAGCCGAGGGTTATATAGGCCTCTTGCAAAAGCTTCAGCAGGTACCATTGGGGAACAGGCTTTGACCCCATAGGTGATATATTTTCCCTTCAGATTTAGTCAGAGAACATGACTGGAACAGAACAATACATCCACACAGAGCAAACTTGAACTAATATAAACTTCTTCTTATGATTAATTTTCACACTTTTAGCATATAGTGACCAGTGGTGTTGTAAATACCTAAAGAGTTACATATGCCAAGTAAGCATACATGTAAGTGCCTACATGTGGTGTGATAGAACTTCAAGACCCTAGGCATAGTTGTCTATAGTAACATGAAAGCAAATAAGAAGAACTTGTCAAAGTCTAGAATTCTTGATTAGCTTGATTCCATAATAACCCAATGGAAGAAATGCTAAGCAAGTGCATATTGATTATCTGGAGGGCTGGCTACACGAATAAACAAGGTAAGCAAAGGGGCGAAATGGATCGCTGGGCCTTACCACCTTGGTGAAAACTTGCTGGGACCCGAGGGTTATATATGCCTCTTGCAAAAGCTTCAGCAGATACCATTGGGGAACAGGCATTGACCCCATAGGTGATATATTTTAACTTCAGATTTAGTCAGAGAACATGACTGGAACAGAACAATACATCCACACAAAGCAAACTTGAACTAATATAAACTTCTTCTTACGATTAATTTTCACACTTTTATCATGTAGTGACCGGTGACAGGGCTGGACTGGGACAGAAAATCGGCCCTGGCATTTTGGCCCAGACTGGCCCTCTACATATGACCATAAACACCACCCATCTTTGCACGCCCTTAAATATGTTTTTGTTCAACTCCTTTTCATCAAAACCACTAATGCCATGTAATGAGTGAGTAGGAACGAGTTAACAGATTAAATAAGTACAAAATTGTAATTTATTAATACAATTGAACTATACTCCACAGTGATGCATCCAAAAAACAAGCTATAAGCTGCATTGGCATAGCAATACCAATGTTTCCCACAGGATCTTGGTAAAACTGTGGTGGGCGGACCTCTGTCCCTCTAGGGGGGTTTGGGGGCATGCCCCCCCCTAAGAAAAATGTGTGCCTTTTAATGTTAAATTCATTAATCTGGTGCAGTTTGAGAGTTCAAAATTAAAAGGCTCCAACCCATATTAAGTGTGCAAATTAAACAAAGAAAAAATCATACCTCTTTTAGTAACAGTGTCTGTCTATATTACACTACTACATAATAATAGTTATAATATTAAACCAATGACAGTAATAGCCATATATTGCAAAACAAATGCACTGAAAAATAAAGAAAACTTTCATAAGTAGTTTTGTACTCATTTCTAAACTTGAAAGAGATAAGCACATGATCTTTTATTTTGACGGAAACTGCATCAAGCTTTTATTTTGGCGGAAAACATGGATAAAAACGCGTCTTTTTTACATTCCTGTACATTCCTTGCGTTTCTTCTCCATCTCTCAGACTATTTTGACAGATACACACTTGACACTGCACACTCACTCAAAGCCCAAAGGGGGAGGTGTGATTGGGCCAGCCCAGTGTCAAGAAATCAATCAAGAAAACAACTAATGGGCCGCTGATCTACGGGTTTCATAAGCCGGTCTGTCAGTGGGAAAAAAAACTAACGCTTACTTTTTTTTGACCAATGCATTACACCGGCACTAACCCAGCACCATCAATTTAAACAAAACAAAACGAATGGGCCGCCGATGTACAAGTTTTATGGGCCGTTAAAAGAAAAAAAAAAGTATGAGATTTATCGGCCCAAAAAGCACGTCGGCCCACCGGGCATTTGCCCGGTATGCCAGATTACCAGTCCAGCCCTGACCGGTGATGTTGTAAACACCTAAAGAGTAAGCATACATGTAAGTGACTACATGTGGTGTGATAGAACTACAAGACCCTAGGCATAGTTGTCTATAGTAACATGAAAGCAAATAAGAAAAACCTGTCAAAGTCTAGAACTCTTGATTAGTTTGATTCCATAATAACCCAATGGAAAAACTGCTAAGCAAGTGCATATTGATTATCTGGAAGGCAGGCTACACGAATAAACAAGTTATGCAAAGCCACGAAATGGATCGCTGGGCCCTACCACCTTGGTGAAAACTTGCTGGGACCCGAGGGGTATATATGTCTCTTGCAAAAGCTTCAGCAGATACCACTGGGGAACAGGCTTTGACCCCATAGGTGATATCTTTTCCCTTCAGATTAAGTCACAGAACATGACTGGAACAGAACAATACATACACAGAGAGCAAACTTGAACTAATATAAACTTCTTCTTACGATTAATTTTCTCACTTTTATCATATAGTGAACAATGGTGTTGTAAATACCTAAAGAATTACATATGCCAAGTAAGCATACATGTACGTGACTACATGTGGTGTGATAGAACTTCAAGACCCTAGGCATAGTTGTCTATAGTAACATGAAAGCAAATAAGAAGAACCTGTCAAAGTCTAGAACTCTTGATTAGTTTGATTCCATAATAACCCAATGGAAAAACTGCTAAGCAAGTGCATATTGATTATCTGGAAGGCAGGCTACACGAATAAACAAGTTATGCAAAGGGGCAAAATAGATCGCTGGGTCCTACCACCTTGGTGAAAACTTGCTGGGACCCGAGGGGTATATATGCCTCTTGCAAAAGCTTCAGCAGATACCATTGGGGAACAGGCTTTGACCCCATAGGTGATATCTTTTCCCTTCAGATTTAGTCACAGAACATCACTGGAACAGAACAATACATCCACACAGAGCAAACTTGAACTAATATAAACTTCTTCTTACGATTAATTTTCACACTTTTAGCATATAGTGACCAGTGGCGTTGTAAATACCTAAAGAGTTACATATGCCAAGTAAGCATACATGTAAGTGACTACATGTGGTGTGATAGAACTTCAAGACCCTAGGCATAGTTGTCTATAGTAACATGAAAGCAAATAAGAAGAACCTGTCAAAGTCTAGAATTCTTGATTAGTTTGATTCCATAATAACCCAATGGAAGAAATGCTAAGCAAGTGCATATTGATTATCTGGACGGCTGGCTACACGAATAAACAAGGTAAGCAAAGGGGCGAAATGGATCGCTGGGCCTTACCACCTTGGTGAAAACTTGCTGTGACCTGAGGGTTATATATGCCTCTTGCAACAGCTTCAGCAGATACCATTGGGGAACAGGCTTTGACCCCATAGTTGATATCTTTACCCTTCAGATTTAGTCAGAGAACATGACTGGAACAGAACAATACATACACAGAGAGCAAACTTGAACTAATATAAACTTCTTCTTACGATTAATTTTCTTACTTTTATCATAAAGTGAACAATGGTGTTGTAAATACCTAAAGAATTACATATGCCAAGTAAGCATACATGTAAGTGACTACATGTGGTGTGATAGAACTTCAAGACCCTAGGCAAAGTTGTCTATAGTAACATGAAAGCAAATAAGAAGAACCTGTCAAAGTCTAGAACTCTTGATTAGTTTGATTCCATAATAACCCAATGGAAAAACTGCTAAGCAAGTGCATATTGATTATCTGGAAGGCAGGCTACACGAATAAACAAGTTATGCAAAGGGGCAAAATGGATCGCTGGGTCCTATCACCTTGGTGAAAACTTGCTGGGACCCGAGGGGTATATATGCCTCTTGCAAAAGCTTGAGCAGATACCATTGGGGAACAGGCTTTGACCCCATAGGTGATATATTTTCCCTTCAGATTTAGTCACACAACATCACTGGAACAGAACAATACATCCACACAGAGCAAACTTGAACTAATATAAACTTCTTCTTACGATTCATTTCACACTTTTATCTTGTAGTGACCGGTGATGTTGTAAATAACTAAAGAGTAAGCATACATGTAAGTGACTACATTTGGTGTGATAGAACTTCAAGACCCTAGGCATAGTTGTCTATAGTAACATGAAAGCAAATAAGAAGAACCTGTCAAAGTCTAGAACTCTTGATTAGTTTGATTCCATAATAACCCAATGGAAAAACTGCTAAGCAAGTGCATATTGATTATCTGGAGGGCTGGCTACACGAATAAACAAGGCATGCAAAGGGGCGAAATGGATCGCTGGGTCCTACCACCTTGGTGAAAACTTGTTGGGACCCGAGGGGTATATATGCCTCTTGCAAAAGCTTGAGCAGTTAACATTGGGGAACAGGCTTTGACCCCATAGGTGATATCTTTTCCCTTCAGATTTAGTCAGAGAACATGACTGGAACAGAACAATACATCCACACTGAGCAAACTTGAACTAATATAAACTTTTTCTTACGATTAATTTTCACAATTTTATCATGTAGTGACCGGTGGTGTTGTAAATACCTAAAGAATTACATATGCCAAGTAGGCATACATGTAAGTGACTACATGTGGTGTGATAGAACTTCAAGACCCTAGGCATAGTTGTCTATAGTAACATGAAAGCAAATAAGAAGAACCTGTCAAAGTCTAGAACTCTTGATTAGTTTGATTCCATAATAACCCAATGGAAAAACTGCTAAGCAAGTGCATATTGATTATCTGGAAGGCAGGCTTCACGAATAAACAAGGTATGCAAAGGGGCAAAATGGATCGCTGGGTCCTACCACCTTGGTGAAAACTTGCTGGGACCCGAGGGGTATATATGCCTCTTGCAAAAGCTTCAGCAGATACCATTGGGGAAATGGCTTTGACCCCATAGGTGATATCTTTTCCCTTCAGATTTAGTCACAGAACATCACTGGAACAGAACAATACATCCACACAGAGCAAACTTGAACTAATATAAACTTCTTCTTACGATTAATTTTCACACTTTTAGCATATAGTGACCAGTGGCGTTGTAAATACCTAAAGAGTTACATATGCCAAGTAAGCATACATGTAAGTGACTACATGTGGTGTGATAGAACTTCAAGACCCTAGGCATAGTTGTCTATAGTAACATGAAAGCAAATAAGAAGAACCTGTCAAAGTCTAGAATTCTTGATTAGTTTGATTCCATAATAACCCAATGGAAGAAATGCTAAGCAAGTGCATATTGATTATCTGGACGGCTGGCTACACGAATAAACAAGGTAAGCAAAGGGGCGAAATGGATCGCTGGGCCTTACCACCTTGGTGAAAACTTGCTGTGACCCGAGGGTTATATATGCCTCTTGCAACAGCTTCAGCAGATACCATTGGGGAACAGGCTTTGACCCCATAGTTGATATCTTTTCCCTTCAGATTTAGTCAGAGAACATGACTGGAACAGAACAATACATACACAGAGAGCAAACTTGAACTAATATAAACTTCTTACGATTAATTTTCTTACTTTTATCATATAGTGAACAATGGTGTTGTAAATACCTAAAGAATTACATATGCCAAGTAAGAATACATGTAAGTGACTACATGTGGTGTGATAGAACTTCAAGACCCTAGGCAAAGTTGTCTATAGTAACATGAAAGCAAATAAGAAGAACCTGTCAAAGTCTAGAACTCTTGATTAGTTTGATTCCATAATAACCCAATGGAAAAACTGCTAAGCAAGTGCATATTGATTATCTGGAAGGCAGGCTACACGAATAAACAAGTTATGCAAAGGGGCAAAATGGATCGCTGGGTCCTATCACCTTGGTGAAAACTTGCTGGGACCCGAGGGGTATATATGCCTCTTGCAAAAGCTTGAGCAGATACCATTGGGGAACAGGCTTTGACCCCATAGGTGATATATTTTCCCTTCAGATTTAGTCACACAACATCACTGGAACAGAACAATACATCCACACAGAGCAAACTTGAACTAATATAAACTTCTTCTTACGATTAATTTCACACTTTTATCTTGTAGTGACCGGTGATGTTGTAAACACCTAAAGAGTAAGCATACATGTAAGTGACTACATTTGGTGTGATAGAACTTCAAGACCCTAGGCATAGTTGTCTATAGTAACATGAAAGCAAATAAGAAGAACCTGTCAAAGTCTAGAACTCTTGATTAGTTTGATTCCATAATAACCCAATGGAAAAACTGCTAAGCAAGTGCATATTGATTATCTGGAAGGCAGGCTACACGAATAAACAAGTTATGCAAAGGCACGAAATGGATCGCTGGGCCCTACCACCTTGGTGAAAACTTGCTGGGACCCGAGGGGTATATATGCCTCTTGCAAAAGCTTCAGCAGATACCATTGGGGAACAGGCTTTGACCCCATAGGTGATATCTTTTCCCTTCAGATTTAGTCACAGAACATCACTGGAACAGAACAATACATCCACACAGAGCAAACCTGAACTAATATAAACTTCTTCTTACGATTAATTTTCACACTTTTATCATGTAGTGACCGGTGGTGTTGTAAATACCTAAAGAGTTACATATGCCAAGTAAGCATACATGTAAGTGACTACATGTGGTGTGATAGAACTTCAAGACCCTAGGCATAGTTGTCTATAGTAACATGAAAGCAAATAAGAAGAACCTGTCAAAGTCTAGAATTCTTGATTAGTTTGATTCCATAATAACCCAATGGAAGAAATGCTAAGCAAGTGCATATTGATTATCTGGAAGGCAGTCTACACGAATAAACAAGGTATGCAAAGGGGTGAAATGGATCGCTGGGTCCTACCACCTTGGTGAAAACTTGCTGGGAGCCGAGGGTTATATAGGCCTCTTGCAAAAGCTTCAGCAGGTACCATTGGGGAACAGGCTTTGACCCCATAGGTGATATATTTTCCCTTCAGATTTAGTCAGAGAACATGACTGGAACAGAACAATACATCCACACAGAGCAAACTTGAACTAATATAAACTTCTTCTTATGATTAATTTTCACACTTTTATCTTGTAGTGACCGGGGATGTTGTAAACACCTAAAGAGTAAGCATACATGTAAGTGACTACATTTGGTGTGATAGAACTTCAAGACCCTAGGCATAGTTGTCTATAGTAACATTAAAGCAAATAAGAAGAACCTGTCAAAGTCTAGAACTCTTGATTCGTTTGATTCCATAATAACCCAATGGAAAAACTGCTAAGCAAGTGCATATTGATTATCTGGAGGGCTGGCTACACGAATAAACAAGGCATGCAAAGGGGCGAATTGGATCGCTGGGTCCTACCACCTTGGTGAAAACTTGTTGGGACCCGAGGGGTATATATGCCTCTTGCAAAAGCTTCAGCAGGTAACACTGGGGAACAGGCTTTGACCCCATAGGTGATATCTTTTCCCTTCAGATTTAATCACAGAACATCACTGGAAAAGAACAATACATCCACACTGAGCAAACTTGAACTAATATAAACTTCTTCTTACGATTAATTTTCACACTTTTATCATGTAGTGACCAGTGGTGTTGTAAATACCTAAAGAGTTACATATGCCAAGTAAGCATACATGTAAGTGACTACATGTGGTGTGATAGAACTTCAAGACCCTAGGCATAGTTGTCTATAGTAACATGAAAGCAAATAAGAAGAACCTGTCAAAGTCTAGAACTCTTGATTAGTTTGATTCCATAATAACCCAATGGAAAAACTGCTAAGCAAGTGCATATTGATTATCTGGAAGGCAGGCTACACGAATAAACAAGGTATGCAAAGGGGCAAAATTGATCGCTGGGTCCTACCACCTTGGTGAAAACTTGCTGGGACCCGAGGGGTATATATGCCTCTTGCAAAAGCTTCAGCAGATACCATTGGGGAAATGGCTTTGACCCCATAGGTGATATCTTTTCCCTTCAGATTTAGTCACAGAACATCACTGGAACAGAACAATACATCCACACAGAGCAAACTTGAACTAATATAAACTTCTTCCTACGATTAATTTTCACACTTTTAGCATATAGTGACCAGTGGTGTTGTAAATACCTAAAGAGTTACATATGCCAAGTAAGCATACATGTAAGTGACTACATGTGGTGTGATAGAACTTCAAGACCCTAGGCATAGTTGTCTATAGTAACATGAAAGCAAATAAGAAGAACCTGTCAAAGTCTAGAATTCTTGATTAGCTTGATTCCATAATAACCCAATGGAAGAAATGCTAAGCAAGTGCATATTGATTATCTGGAGGGCTGGCTACACGAATAAACAAGGTAAGCAAAGGGGTGAAATGGATCGCTGGGCCTTACCACCTTGGTGAAAACTTGCTGGGACCCGAGGGTTATATATGCCTCTTGCAAAAGCTTCAGCAGATACCATTGGGGAACAGGCATTGACCCCATAGGTGATATATTTTAACTTCAGATTTAGTCAGAGAACATGACTGGAACAGAACAATACATCCACACAAAGCAAACTTGAACTAATATAAACTTCTTCTTACAATTAATTTTCACACTTTTATCATGTAGTGACCGGTGACAGGGCTGGACTGGGACAGAAAATCGGCCCTGGCATTTTGGCCCAGACTGGCCCACTACATATGACCATAAACACCACCCATCTTTGCACGCCCTTAAATATGTTTTTGTTCAACTCCTTTTCATCAAAACCACTAATGCCATGTAATGAGTGAGTAGGAACGAGTTAACAGATTAAATAAGTACAAAATTGTAATTTATTAATACAATTGAACTATACTCCACAGTGATGCATCCAAAAAACAAGCTATAAGCTGCATTGGCATAGCAATACCAATGTTTCCCACAGGATCTTGGTAAAACTGTGGTGGGCGGACCTCTGTCCCTCTAGGGGGGTTTGGGGGCATGCCCCCCCTAAGAAAAATGTGTGCCTTTTAATGTTAAATTCATTAATCTGGTGCAGTTTGAGAGTTCAAAATTAAAAGGCTCCAACCCATATTAAGTGTGCAAATTAAACAAAGAAAAAATCATACCTCTTTTAGTAACAGTGTCTGTCTATATTACACTACTACATAATAATAGTTATAATATTAAACCAATGACAGTAATAGCCATATATTGCAAAACAAATGCACTGAAAAATAAAGAAAACTTTCATAAGTAGTTTTGTACTCATTTCTAAACTTGAAAGAGATAAGCACATGATCTTTTATTTTGACGGAAACTGCATCAAGCTTTTATTTTGGCGGAAAACATGGATAAAAACGCGTCTTTTTTACATTCCTGTACATTCCTTGCGTTTCTTCTCCATCTCTCAGACTATTTTGACAGATACACACTTGACACTGCACACTCACTCAAAGCCCAAAGGGGGAGGTGTGATTGGGCCAGCCCAGTGTCAAGAAATCAATCAAGAAAACAACTAATGGGCCGCTGATCTACGGGTTTCATAAGCCGGTCTGTCAGTGGGAAAAAAAACTAACGCTTACTTTTTTTTGACCAATGCATTACACCGGCACTAACCCAGCACCATCAATTTAAACAAAACAAAACGAATGGGCCGCCGATGTACAAGTTTTATGGGCCGTTAAAAGAAAAAAAAAAGTATGAGATTTATCGGCCCAAAAAGCACGTCGGCCCACCGGGCATTTGCCCGGTATGCCAGATTACCAGTCCAGCCCTGACCGGTGATGTTGTAAACACCTAAAGAGTAAGCATACATGTAAGTGACTACATGTGGTGTGATAGAACTACAAGACCCTAGGCATAGTTGTCTATAGTAACATGAAAGCAAATAAGAAAAACCTGTCAAAGTCTAGAACTCTTGATTAGTTTGATTCCATAATAACCCAATGGAAAAACTGCTAAGCAAGTGCATATTGATTATCTGGAAGGCAGGCTACACGAATAAACAAGTTATGCAAAGCCACGAAATGGATCGCTGGGCCCTACCACCTTGGTGAAAACTTGCTGGGACCCGAGGGGTATATATGTCTCTTGCAAAAGCTTCAGCAGATACCACTGGGGAACAGGCTTTGACCCCATAGGTGATATCTTTTCCCTTCAGATTGAGTCACAGAACATGACTGGAACAGAACAATACATACACAGAGAGCAAACTTGAACTAATATAAACTTCTTCTTACGATTAATTTTCTCACTTTTATCATATAGTGAACAATGGTGTTGTAAATACCTAAAGAATTACATATGCCAAGTAAGCATACATGTACGTGACTACATGTGGTGTGATAGAACTTCAAGACCCTAGGCATAGTTGTCTATAGTAACATGAAAGCAAATAAGAAGAACCTGTCAAAGTCTAGAACTCTTGATTAGTTTGATTCCATAATAACCCAATGGAAAAACTGCTAAGCAAGTGCATATTGATTATCTGGAAGGCAGGCTACACGAATAAACAAGTTATGCAAAGGGGCAAAATAGATCGCTGGGTCCTACCACCTTGGTGAAAACTTGCTGGGACCCGAGGGGTATATATGCCTCTTGCAAAAGCTTGAGCAGTTACCATTGGGGAACAGGCTTTGACCCCATAGGTGATATCTTTTCCCTTCAGATTTAGTCACAGAACATCACTGGAACAGAACAATACATCCACACAGAGCAAACTTGAACTAATATAAACTTCTTCTTACGATTAATTTTCACACTTTTAGCATATAGTGACCAGTGGCGTTGTAAATACCTAAAGAGTTACATATGCCAAGTAAGCATACATGTAAGTGACTACATGTGGTGTGATAGAACTTCAAGACCCTAGGCATAGTTGTCTATAGTAACATGAAAGCAAATAAGAAGAACCTGTCAAAGTCTAGAATTCTTGATTAGTTTGATTCCATAATAACCCAATGGAAGAAATGCTAAGCAAGTGCATATTGATTATCTGGACGGCTGGCTACACGAATAAACAAGGTAAGCAAAGGGGCGAAATGGATCGCTGGGCCTTACCACCTTGGTGAAAACTTGCTGTGACCTGAGGGTTATATATGCCTCTTGCAACAGCTTCAGCAGATACCATTGGGGAACAGGCTTTGACCCCATAGTTGATATCTTTACCCTTCAGATTTAGTCAGAGAACATGACTGGAACAGAACAATACATACACAGAGAGCAAACTTGAACTAATATAAACTTCTTCTTACGATTAATTTTCTTACTTTTATCATATAGTGAACAATGGTGTTGTAAATACCTAAAGAATTACATATGCCAAGTAAGCATACATGTAAGTGACTACATGTGGTGTGATAGAACTTCAAGACCCTAGGCAAAGTTGTCTATAGTAACATGAAAGCAAATAAGAAGAACCTGTCAAAGTCTAGAACTCTTGATTAGTTTGATTCCATAATAACCCAATGGAAAAACTGCTAAGCAAGTGCATATTGATTATCTGGAAGGCAGGCTACACGAATAAACAAGTTATGCAAAGGGGCAAAATGGATCGCTGGGTCCTATCACCTTGGTGAAAACTTGCTGGGACCCGAGGGGTATATATGCCTCTTGCAAAAGCTTGAGCAGATACCATTGGGGAACAGGCTTTGACCCCATAGGTGATATATTTTCCCTTCAGATTTAGTCACACAACATCACTGGAACAGAACAATACATCCACACAGAGCAAACTTGAACTAATATAAACTTCTTCTTACGATTCATTTCACACTTTTATCATGTAGTGACCGGTGGTGTTGTAAATACCTAAAGAGTTACATATGCCAAGTAAGCATACATGTAAGTGACTACATGTGGTGTGATAGAACTTCAAGACCCTAGGCATAGTTGTCTATAGTAACATGAAAGCAAATAAGAAGAACCTGTCAAAGTCTAGAATTCTTGATTAGTTTGATTCCATAATAACCCAATGGAAGAAATGCTAAGCAAGTGCATATTGATTATCTGGAAGGCAGTCTACACGAATAAACAAGGTATGCAAAGGGGTGAAATGGATCGCTGGGTCCTACCACCTTGGTGAAAACTTGCTGGGAGCCGAGGGTTATATAGGCCTCTTGCAAAAGATTCAGCAGATATCATTGGGGAACAGGCTTTGACCCCATAGGTGATATATTTTCCCTTCAGATTTAGTCAGAGAACATGACTGGAACAGAACAATACATCCACACAGAGCAAACTTGAACTAATATAAACTTCTTCTTACGATTAATTTTCACACTTTTATCTTGTAGTGACCGGTGATGTTGTAAACACCTAAAGAGTAAGCATACATGTAAGTGACTACATTTGGTGTGATAGAACTTCAAGACCCTAGGCATAGTTGTCTATAGTAACATGAAAGCAAATAAGAAGAACCTGTCAAAGTCTAGAACTCTTGATTCGTTTGATTCCATAATAACCCAATGGAAAAACTGCTAAGCAAGTGCATATTGATTATCTGGAGGGCTGGCTACACGAATAAACAACGCATGCAAAGGGGCGAAATGGATCGCTGGGTCCTACCACCTTGGTGAAAACTTGTTGGGACCCGAGGGGTATATATGCCTCTTGCAAAAGCTTCAGCAGGTAACACTGGGGAACAGGCTTTGACCCCATAGGTGATATCTTTTCCCTTCAGATTTAATCACAGAACATCACTGGAAAAGAACAATACATCCACACTGAGCAAACTTGAACTAATATAAACTTCTTCTTACGATTAATTTTCACACTTTTATCATGTAGTGACCAGTGGTGTTGTAAATACCTAAAGAGTTACATATGCCAAGTAAGCATACATGTAAGTGACTACATGTGGTGTGATAGAACTTCAAGACCCTAGGCATAGTTGTCTATAGTAACATGAAAGCAAATAAGAAGAACCTGTCAAAGTCTAGAACTCTTGATTAGTTTGATTCCATAATAACCCAATGGAAAAACTGCTAAGCAAGTGCATATTGATTATCTGGAAGGCAGGCTACACGAATAAACAAGTTATGCAAAGGGGCAAAATGGATCGCTGGGTCCTACCACCTTGGTGAAAACTTGCTGTGACCCGAGGGGTATATATGCCTCTTGCAAAAGCTTCAGCAGATACCATTGGGGAAATGGCTTTGACCCCATAGGTGATATCTTTTCCCTTCAGATTTAGTCACAGAACATCACTGGAACAGAACAATACATCCACACAGAGCAAACTTGAACTAATATAAACTTCTTCCTACGATTAATTTTCACACTTTTAGCATATAGTGACCAGTGGTGTTGTAAATACCTAAAGAGTTACATATGCCAAGTAAGCATACATGTAAGTGACTACATGTGGTGTGATAGAACTTCAAGACCCTAGGCATAGTTGTCTATAGTAACATGAAAGCAAATAAGAAGAACCTGTCAAAGTCTAGAATTCTTGATTAGCTTGATTCCATAATAACCCAATGGAAGAAATGCTAAGCAAGTGCATATTGATTATCTGGAGGGCTGGCTACACGAATAAACAAGGTAAGCAAAGGGGCGAAATGGATCGCTGGGCCTTACCACCTTGGTGAAAACTTGCTGGGACCCGAGGGTTATATATGCCTCTTGCAAAAGCTTCAGCAGATACCATTGGGGAACAGGCATTGACCCCATAGGTGATATATTTTAACTTCAGATTTAGTCAGAGAACATGACTGGAACAGAACAATACATCCACACAAAGCAAACTTGAACTAATATAAACTTCTTCTTACGATTAATTTTCACACTTTTATCATGTAGTGACCGGTGACAGGGCTGGACTGGGACAGAAAATCGGCCCTGGCATTTTGGCCCAGACTGGCCCACTACATATGACCATAAACACCACCCATCTTTGCACGCCCTTAAATATGTTTTTGTTCAACTCCTTTTCATTAAAACCACTAATGCCATGTAATGAGTGAGTAGGAACGAGTTAACAGATTAAATAAGTACAAAATTGTAATTTATTAATACAATTGAACTATACTCCACAGTGATGCATCCAAAAAACAAGCTATAAGCTGCATTGGCATAGCAATACCAATGTTTCCCACAGGATCTTGGTAAAACTGTGGTGGGCGGACCTCTGTCCCTCTAGGGGGGTTTGGGGGCATGCCCCCCCTAAGAAAAATGTGTGCATTTTAATGTTAAATTCATTAATCTGGTGCAGTTTGAGAGTTCAAAATTAAAAGGCTCCAACCCATATTAAGTGTGCAAATTAAACAAAGAAAAAATCATACCTCTTTTAGTAACAGTGTCTGTCTATATTACACTACTACATAATAATAGTTATAATATTAAACCAATGACAGTAATAGCCATATATTGCAAAACAAATGCACTGAAAAATAAAGAAAACTTTCATAATTAGTTTTGTACTCATTTCTAAACTTGAAAGAGATAAGCACATGATCTTTTATTTTGACGGAAACTGCATCAAGCTTTTATTTTGGCGGAAAACATGGATAAAAACGCGTCTTTTTACATTCCTGTACATTCCTTGCGTTTCTTCTCCATCTCTCAGACTATTTTGACAGATACACACTTGACACTGCACGCTCACTCAAAGCCCAAAGGGGGAGGTGTGATTGGGCCAGCCCAGTGTCAAGAAATCAATCAAGAAAACAACCAATGGGCCGCCGATCTACGGGTTTCATAAGCCGGTCTGTCAGTGGGAAAAAAACTAACGCTTACTTTTTTTTTGACCAATGCATTACACCGGCACTAACCCAGCACCATCAATTTAAACAAAACAAAACGAATGGGCCGCCGATGTACAAGTTTTATGGGCCGTTAAAAGAAAAAAAAAAGTATGAGATTTATCGGCCCAAAAAGCACGTCGGCCCACCGGGCATTTGCCCGGTATGCCAGATTACCAGTCCAGCCCTGACCGGTGATGTTGTAAACACCTAAAGAGTAAGCATACATGTAAGTGACTACATGTGGTGTGATAGAACTTCAAGACCCTAGGCATAGTTGTCTATAGTAACATGAAAGCAAATAAGAAAAACCTGTCAAAGTCTAGAACTCTTGATTAGTTTGATTCCATAATAACCCAATGGAAAAACTGCTAAGCAAGTGCATATTGATTATCTGGAAGGCAGGCTACACGAATAAACAAGTTATGCAAAGCCACGAAATGGATCGCTGGGCCCTACCACCTTGGTGAAAACTTGCTGGGACCCGAAGGGTATATATGTCTCTTGCAAAAGCTTCAGCAGATACCACTGGGGAACAGGCTTTGACCCCATAGGTGATATCTTTTCCCTTCAGATTTAGTCACAGAACATGACTGGAACAGAACAATACATACACAGAGAGCAAACTTGAACTAATATAAACTTCTTCTTACGATTAATTTTCTCACTTTTATCATATAGTGAACAATGGTGTTGTAAATACCTAAAGAATTACATATGCCAAGTAAGCATACATGTACGTGACTACATGTGGTGTGATAGAACTTCAAGACCCTAGGCATAGTTGTCTATAGTAACATGAAAGCAAATAAGAAGAACCTGTCAAAGTCTAGAACTCTTGATTAGTTTGATTCCATAATAACCCAATGGAAAAACTGCTAAGCAAGTGCATATTGATTATCTGGAAGGCAGGCTACACGAATAAACAAGTTATGCAAAGGGGCAAAATAGATCGCTGGGTCCTACCACCTTGGTGAAAACTTGCTGGGACCCGAGGGGTATATATGCCTCTTGCAAAAGCTTGAGCAGTTACCATTGGGGAACAGGCTTTGACCCCATAGGTGATATCTTTTCCCTTCAGATTTAGTCACACAACATCACTGGAACAGAACAATACATCCACACAGAGCAAACTTGAACTAATATAAACTTCTTCTTACGATTAATTTCACACTTTTATCTTGTAGTGACCGGTGATGTTGTAAACACCTAAAGAGTAAGCATACATGTAAGTGACTACATTTGGTGTGATAGAACTTCAAGACCCTAGGCATAGTTGTCTATAGTAACATGAAAGCAAATAAGAAGAACCTGTCAAAGTCTAGAACTCTTGATTAGTTTGATTCCATAATAACCCAATGGAAAAACTGCTAAGCAAGTGCATATTGATTATCTGGAAGGCAGGCTACACGAATAAACAAGTTATGCAAAGCCACGAAATGGATCGCTGGGCCCTACCACCTTGGTGAAAACTTGCTGGGACCCGAGGGGTATATATGTCTCTTGCAAAAGCTTCAGCAGATACCACTGGGGAACAGGCTTTGACCCCATAGGTGATATCTTTTCCCTTCAGATTTAGTCACAGAACATGACTGGAACAGAACAATACATACACAGAGAGCAAACTTGAACTAATATAAACTTCTTCTTACGATTAATTTTCTCACTTTTATCATATAGTGAACAATGGTGTTGTAAATACCTAAAGAATTACATATGCCAAGAAAGCATACATGTACGTGACTACATGTGGTGTGATAGAACTTCAAGACCCTAGGCATAGTTGTCTATAGTAACATGAAAGCAAATAAGAAGAACCTGTCAAAGTCTAGAACTCTTGATTAGTTTGATTCCATAATAACCCAATGGAAAAACTGCTAAGCAAGTGCATATTGATTATCTGGAAGGCAGGCTACACGAATAAACAAGTTATGCAAAGGGGCAAAATGGATCGCTGGGTCCTATCACCTTGGTGAAAACTTGCTGGGACCCGAGGGGTATATATGCCTCTTGCAAAAGCTTGAGCAGATACCATTGGGGAACAGGCTTTGACCCCATAGGTGATATATTTTCCCTTCAGATTTAGTCACACAACATCACTGGAACAGAACAATACATCCACACAGAGCAAACTTGAACTAATATAAACTTCTTCTTACGATTAATTTCACACTTTTATCTTGTAGTGACCGGTGATGTTGTAAACACCTAAAGAGTAAGCATACATGTAAGTGACTACATTTGGTGTGATAGAACTTCAAGACCCTAGGCATAGTTGTCTATAGTAACATGAAAGCAAATAAGAAGAACCTGTCAAAGTCTAGAACTCTTGATTAGTTTGATTCCATAATAACCCAATGGAAGAAAAACTGCTAAGCAAGTGCATATTGATTATCTGGAAGGCAGTCTACACGAATAAACAAGGTATGCAAAGGGGTGAAATGGATCGCTGGGTCCTACCACCTTGGTGAAAACTTGCTGGGAGCCGAGGGTTATTTAGGCCTCTTGCAAAAGCTTCAGCAGATACCATTGGGGAACAGGCTTTGACCCCATAGGTGATATATTTTCCCTTCAGATTTAGTCAGAGAACATGACTGGAACAGAACAATACATCCACACAGAGCAAACTTGAACTAATATAAACTTCTTCTTACGATTAATTTTCACACTTTTATCTTGTAGTGACCGGTGATGTTGTAAACACCTAAAGAGTAAGCATACATGTACGTGACTACATGTGGTGTGATAGAACTTCAAGACCCTAGGCATAGTTGTCTATAGTAACATGAAAGCAAATAAGAAGAACCTGTCAAAGTCTAGAATTCTTGATTAGTTTGATTCCATAATAACCCAATGGAAGAAATGCTAAGCAATTGCATATTGATTATCTGGACGGCTGGCTACACGAATAAACAAGGTAAGCAAAGGGGCGAAATGGATCTCTGGGCCTTACCACCTTGGTGAAAACTTGCTGTGACCCGAGGGTTATATATGCCTCTTGCAACAGCTTCAGCAGATACCATTGGGGAACAGGCTTTGACCCCATAGTTGATATCTTTTCCCTTCAGATTTAGTCAGAGAACATGACTGGAACAGAACAATACATACACAGAGAGCAAACTTGAACTAATATAAACTTCTTACGATTAATTTTCTTACTTTTATCATATAGTGAACAATGGTGTTGTAAATACCTAAAGAATTACATATGCCAAGTAAGCATACCTGTAAGTGACTACATGTGGTGTGATAGAACTTCAAGACCCTAGGCAAAGTTGTCTATAGTAACATGAAAGCAAATAAGAAGAACCTGTCAAAGTCTAGAACTCTTGATTAGTTTGATTCCATAATAACCCAATGGAAAAACTGCTAAGCAAGTGCATATTGATTATCTGGAAGGCAGGCTACACGAATAAACAAGTTATGCAAAGGGGCAAAATGGATCGCTGGGTCCTATCACCTTGGTGAAAACTTGCTGGGACCCGAGGGGTATATATGCCTCTTGCAAAAGCTTCAGCAGATACCATTGGGGAACAGGCTTTGACCCCATAGGTGATATCTTTTCCCTTCAGATTTAGTCACAGAACATCACTGGAACAGAACAATACATCCACACAGAGCAAACCTGAACTAATATAAACTTCTTCGTACGATTAATTTTCACACTTTTATCATGTAGTGACCGGTGGTGTTGTAAATACCTAAAGAGTTACATATGCCAAGTAAGCATACATGTAAGTGACTACATGTGGTGTGATAGAACTTCAAGACCCTAGGCATAGTTGTCTATAGTAACATGAAAGCAAATAAGAAGAACCTGTCAAAGTCTAGAATTCTTGATTAGTTTGATTCCATAATAACCCAATGGAAGAAATGCTAAGCAAGTGCATATTGATTATCTGGAAGGCAGTCTACACGAATAAACAAGGTATGCAAAGGGGTGAAATGGATCGCTGGGTCCTACCACCTTGGTGAAAACTTGCTGGGAGCCGAGGGTTATATAGGCCTCTTGCAAAAGCTTCAGCAGATACCATTGGGGAACAGGCTTTGACCCCATAGGTGATATATTTTCCCTTCAGATTTAGTCAGAGAACATGACTGGAACAGAACAATACATCCACACAGAGCAAACTTGAACTAATATAAACTTCTTCTTACGATTAATTTTCACACTTTTATCTTGTAGTGACCGGTGATGTTGTAAACACCTAAAGAGTAAGCATACATGTAAGTGCCTACATGTGGTGTGATAGAACTTCAAGACCCTAGGCATAGTTGTCTATAGTAACATGAAAGCAAATAAGAAGAACCTGTCAAAGTCTAGAACTCTTGATTAGTTTGATTCCATAATAACCCAATGGAAAAACTGCTAAGCAAGTGCATATTGATTATCTGGAAGGCAGGCTACACGAATAAACAAGTTATGCAAAGGCACGAAATGGATCGCTGGGCCCTACCACCTTGGTGAAAACTTGCTGGGACCCGAGGGGTATATATGCCTCTTGCAAAAGCTTCAGCAGATACCATTGGGGAAATGGCTTTGACCCCATAGGTGATATCTTTTCCCTTCAGATTTAATCAGAGAACATCACTGGAACAGAACAATACATCCACACAAAGCAAACTTGAACTAATATAAACTTCTTCTTACGATTAATTTTCACACTTTTATCATGTAGTGACCGGTGACAGGGCTGGACTGGGACAGAAAATCGGCCCTGGCATTTTGGCCCAGACTGTCCCACTACATATGACCATAAACACCACCCATCTTTGCACGCCCTTAAATATGTTTTTGTTCAACTCCTTTTCATTAAAACCACTAATGCCATGTAATGAGTGAGTAGGAACGAGTTAACAGATTAAATAAGTACAAAATTGTAATTTATTAATACAATTGAACTATACTCCACAGTGATGCATCCAAAAAACAAGCTATAAGCTGCATTGGCATAGCAATACCAATGTTTCCCACAGGATCTTGGTAAAACTGTGGTGGGCGGACCTCTGTCCCTCTAGGGGGGTTTGGGGGCATGCCCCCCCTATGAAAAATTTGTGCATTTTAATGTTAAATTCATTAATCCTGTGCAGTTTGAGAGTTCAAAATTAAAAGGCTCCAACCCATATTAAGTGTGCAAATTAAACAAAGAAAAAATCATACCTCTTTTAGTAACAGTGTCTGTCTATATTACACTACTACATAATAATAGTTATAATATTAAACCAATGACAGTAATAGCCATATATTGCAAAACAAATGCACTGAAAAATAAAGAAAACTTTCATAATTAGTTTTGTACTCATTTCTAAACTTGAAAGAGATAAGCACATGATCTTTTATTTTGACGGAAACTGCATCAAGCTTTTATTTTGGCGGAAAACATGGATAAAAACGAGTCTTTTTTACATTCCTGTACATTCCTTGCGTTTCTTCTCCATCTCTCAGACTATTTTGACAGATACACACTTGACACTGCACGCTCACTCAAAGCCCAAAGGGGGAGGTGTGATTGGGCCAGCCCAGTGTCAAGAAATCAATCAAGAAAACAACCAATGGGCCGCTGATCTACGGGTTTCATAAGCCGGTCTGTCAGTGGGAAAAAAAACTAACGCTTACTTTTTTTTGACCAATGCATTACACCGGCACTAACCCAGCACCATCAATTTAAACAAAACAAAACGAATGGGCCGCCGATGTACAAGTTTTATGGGCCGTTAAAAGAAAAAAAAAAGTATGAGATTTATCGGCCCAAAAAGCACGTCGGCCCACCGGGCATTTGCCCGGTATGCCAGATTACCAGTCCAGCCCTGACCGGTGATGTTGTAAACACCTAAAGAGTAAGCATACATGTAAGTGACTACATGTGGTGTGATAGAACTTCAAGACCCTAGGCATAGTTGTCTATAGTAACATGAAAGCAAATAAGAAAAACCTGTCAAAGTCTAGAACTCTTGATTAGTTTGATTCCATAATAACCCAATGGAAAAACTGCTAAGCAAGTGCATATTGATTATCTGGAAGGCAGGCTACACGAATAAACAAGTTATGCAAAGCCACGAAATGGATCGCTGGGCCCTACCACCTTGGTGAAAACTTGCTGGGACCCGAGGGGTATATATGTCTCTTGCAAAAGCTTCAGCAGATACCACTGGGGAACAGGCTTTGACCCCATAGGTGATATCTTTTCCCTTCAGATTTAGTCACAGAACATGACTGGAAAAGAACAATACATACACAGAGAGCAAACTTGAACTAATATAAACTTCTTCTTACGATTAATTTTCTCACTTTTATCATATAGTGAACAATGGTGTTGTAAATACCTAAAGAATTACATATGCCAAGTAAGCATACATGTACGTGACTACATGTGGTGTGATAGAACTTCAAGACCCTAGGCATAGTTGTCTATAGTAACATGAAAGCAAATAAGAAGAACCTGTCAAAGTCTAGAACTCTTGATTAGTTTGATTCCATAATAACCCAATGGAAAAACTGCTAAGCAAGTGCATATTGATTATCTGGAAGGCAGGCTACACGAATAAACAAGTTATGCAAAGGGGCAAAATAGATCGCTGGGTCCTACCACCTTGGTGAAAACTTGCTGGGACCCGAGGGGTATATATGCCTCTTGCAAAAGCTTGAGCAGTTACCATTGGGGAACAGGCTTTGACCCCATAGGTGATATCTTTTCCCTTCAGATTTAGTCACAGAACATCACTGGAACAGAACAATACATCCACACAGAGCAAACTTGAACTAATATAAACTTTTTATTACGATTAATTTTCACAATTTTATCATGTAGTGACCGGTGGTGTTGTAAATACCTAAAGAATTACATATGCCAAGTAAGCATACATGTAAGTGACTACATGTGGTGTGATAGAACTTCAAGACCCTAGGCATAGTTGTCTATAGTAACAGGAAAGCAAATAAGAAGAACCTGTCAAAGTCTAGAACTCTTGATTAGTTTGATTCCATAAAAACCCAATGGAAAAACTGCTAAGCAAGTGCATATTGATTATCTGGAAGGCAGGCTTCACGAATAAACAAGGTATGCAAAGGGGCAAAATGGATCGCTGGGTCCTACCACCTTGGTGAAAACTTGCTGGGACCCGAGGGGTATATATGCCTCTTGCAACAGCTTCAGCAGATACCATTGGGGAAATGGCTTTGACCCCATAGGTGATATCTTTTCCCTTCAGATTTAGTCACAGAACATCACTGGAACAGAACAATACATCCACACAGAGCAAACTTGAACTAATATAAACTTCTTCTTACGATTAATTTTCACACTTTTAGCATATAGTGACCAGTGGCGTTGTAAATACCTAAAGAGTTACATATGCCAAGTAAGCATACATGTAAGTGACTACATGTGGTGTGATAGAACTTCAAGACCCTAGGCATAGTTGTCTATAGTAACATGAAAGCAAATAAGAAGAACCTGTCAAAGTCTAGAATTCTTGATTAGTTTGATTCCATAATAACCCAATGGAAGAAATGCTAAGCAATTGCATATTGATTATCTGGACGGCTGGCTACACGAATAAACAAGGTAAGCAAAGGGGCGAAATGGATCGCTGGGCCTTACCACCTTGGTGAAAACTTGCTGTGACCCGAGGGTTATATATGCCTCTTGCAACAGCTTCAGCAGATACCATTGGGGAACAGGCTTTGACCCCATAGTTGATATCTTTTCCCTTCAGATTTAGTCAGAGAACATGACTGGAACAGAACAATACATACACAGAGAGCAAACTTGAACTAATATAAACTTCTTCTTACGATTAATTTTCTTACTTTTATCATATAGTGAACAATGGTGTTGTAAATACCTAAAGAATTACATATGCCAAGTAAGCATACATGTAAGTGACTACATGTGGTGTGATAGAACTTCAAGACCCTAGGCAAAGTTGTCTATAGTAACATGAAAGCAAATAAGAAGAACCTGTCAAAGTCTAGAACTCTTGATTAGTTTGATTCCATAATAACCCAATGGAAAAACTCCTAAGCAAGTGCATATTGATTATCTGGAAGGCAGGCTACACGAATAAACAAGTTATGCAAAGGGGCAAAATGGATCGCTGGGTCCTATCACCTTGGTGAAAACTTGCTGGGACCCGAGGCGTATATATGCCTCTTGCAAAAGCTTGAGCAGATACCATTGGGGAACAGGCTTTGACCCCATAGGTGATATATATTCCCTTCAGATTTAGTCACACAACATCACTGGAACAGAACAATACATCCACACAGAGCAAACTTGAACTAATATAAACTTCTTCTTACGATTAATTTCACATTTTTATCTTGTAGTGACCGGTGATGTTGTAAACACCTAAAGAGTAAGCATACATGTAAGTGACTACATTTGGTGTGATAGAACTTCAAGACCCTAGGCATAGTTGTCTATAGTAACATGAAAGCAAATAAGAAGAACCTGTCAAAGTCTAGAACTCTTGATTAGTTTGATTCCATAATAACCCAATGGAAAAACTGCTAAGCAAGTGCATATTGATTATCTGGAAGGCAGGCTACACGAATAAACAAGTTATGCAAAGGCACGAAATGGATCGCTGGGCCCTACCACCTTGGTGAAAACTTGCTGGGACCCGAGGGGTATATATGCCTCTTGCAAAAGCTTCAGCAGATACCATTGGGGAACAGGCTTTGACCCCATAGGTGATATCTTTTCCCTTCAGATTTAGTCACAGAACATCACTGGAACAGAACAATACATCCACACAGAGCAAACCTGAACTAATATAAACTTCTTCTTACGATTAATTTTCACACTTTTATCATGTAGTGACCGGTGGTGTTGTAAATACCTAAAGAGTTACATATGCCAAGTAAGCATACATGTAAGTGACTACATGTGGTGTGATAGAACTTCAAGACCCTAGGCATAGTTGTCTATAGTAACATGAAAGCAAATAAGAAGAACCTGTCAAAGTCTAGAATTCTTGATTAGTTTGATTCCATAATAACCCAATGGAAGAAATGCTAAGCAAGTGCATATTGATTATCTGGAAGGCAGTCTACACGAATAAACAAGGTATGCAAAGGGGTGAAATGGATCGCTGGGTCCTACCACCTTGGTGAAAACTTGCTGGGAGCCGAGGGTTATATAGGCCTCTTGCAAAAGCTTCAGCAGATACCATTGGGGAACAGGCTTTGACCCCATAGGTGATATATTTTCCCTTCAGATTTAGTCAGAGAACATGACTGGAACAGAACAATACATCCACACAGAGCAAACTTGAACTAATATAAACTTCTTCTTACGATTAATTTTCACACTTTTATCTTGTAGTGACCGGTGATGTTGTAAACACCTAAAGAGTAAGCATACATGTAAGTGACTACATTTGGTGTGATAGAACTTCAAGACCCTAGGCATAGTTGTCTATAGTAACATTAAAGCAAATAAGAAGAACCTGTCAAAGTCTAGAACTCTTGATTCGTTTGATTCCATAATAACCCAATGGAAAAACTGCTAAGCAAGTGCATATTGATTATCTGGAGGGCTGGCTACACGAATAAACAAGGCATGCAAAGGGGCGAATTGGATCGCTGGGTCCTACCACCTTGGTGAAAACTTGTTGGGACCCGAGGGGTATATATGCCTCTTGCAAAAGCTTCAGCAGGTAACACTGGGGAACAGGCTTTGACCCCATAGGTGATATATTTTCCCTTCAGATTTAATCACAGAACATCACTGGAAAAGAACAATACATCCACACTGAGCAAACTTGAACTAATATAAACTTCTTCTTACGATTAATTTTCACACTTTTATCATGTAGTGACCAGTGGTGTTGTAAATACCTAAAGAGTTACATATGCCAAGTAAGCATACATGTAAGTGACTACATGTGGTGTGATAGAACTTCAAGACCCTAGGCATAGTTGTCTTTAGTAACATGAAAGCAAATAAGAAGAACCTGTCAAAGTCTAGAACTCTTGATTAGTTTGATTCCATAATAACCCAATGGAAAAACTGCTAAGCAAGTGCATATTGATTATCTGGAAGGCAGGCTTCACGAATAAACAAGTTATGCAAAGGGGCAAAATGGATCGCTGGGTCCTACCACCTTGGTGAAAACTTGCTGGGACCCGAGGGGTATATATGCCTCTTGCAAAAGCTTCAGCAGATACCATTGGGGAAATGGCTTTGACCCCATAGGGGATATCTTTTCCCTTCAGATTTAGTCACAGAACATCACTGGAACACAACAATACATCCACACAGAGCAAACTTGAACTAATATAAACTTCTTCCTACGATTAATTTTCACACTTTTAGCATATAGTGACCAGTGGTGTTGTAAATACCTAAAGAGTTACATATGCCAAGTAAGCATACATGTAAGTGACTACATGTGGTGTGATAGAACTTCAAGACCCTAGGCATAGTTGTCTATAGTAACATGAAAGCAAATAAGAAGAACCTGTCAAAGTCTAGAATTCTTGATTAGCTTGATTCCATAATAACCCAATGGAAGAAATGCTAAGCAAGTGCATATTGATTATCTGGAGGGCTGGCTACACGAATAAACAAGGTAAGCAAAGGGGCGAAATGGATCGCTGGGCCTTACCACCTTGGTGAAAACTTGCTGGGACCCGAGGGTTATATATGCCTCTTGCAAAAGCTTCAGCAGATACCATTGGGGAACAGGCATTGACCCCATAGGTGATATATTTTAACTTCAGATTTAGTCAGAGAACATGACTGGAACAGAACAATACATCCACACAAAGCAAACTTGAACTAATATAAACTTCTTCTTACGATTAATTTTCACACTTTTATCATGTAGTGACCGGTGACAGGGCTGGACTGGGACAGAAAATCGGCCCTGGCATTTTGGCCCAGACTGGCCCACTACATATGACCATAAACACCACCCATCTTTGCACGCCCTTAAATATGTTTTTGTTCAACTCCTTTTCATTAAAACCACTAATGCCATGTAATGAGTGAGTAGGAACGAGTTAACAGATTAAATAAGTACAAAATTGTAATTTATTAATACAATTGAACTATACTCCACAGTGATGCATCCAAAAAACAAGCTATAAGCTGCATTGGCATAGCAATACCAATGTTTCCCACAGGATCTTGGTAAAACTGTGGTGGGCGGACCTCTGTCCCTCTAGGGGGGTTTGGGGGCATGCCCCCCCTAAGAAAAATGTGTGCATTTTAATGTTAAATTCATTAATCTGGTGCAGTTTGAGAGTTCAAAATTAAAAGGCTCCAACCCATATTAAGTGTGCAAATTAAACAAAGAAAAAATCATACCTCTTTTAGTAACAGTGTCTGTCTATATTACACTACTACATAATAATAGTTATAATATTAAACCAATGACAGTAATAGCCATATATTGCAAAACAAATGCACTGAAAAATAAAGAAAACTTTCATAATTAGTTTTGTACTCATTTCTAAAATTGAAAGAGATAAGCACATGATCTTTTATTTTGACGGAAACTGCATCAAGCTTTTATTTTGGCGGAAAACATGGATAAAAACGCGTCTTTTTTACATTCCTGTACATTCCTTGCGTTTCTTCTCCATCTCTCAGACTATTTTGACAGATACACACTTGACACTGCACGCTCACTCAAAGCCCAAAGGGGGAGGTGTGATTGGGCCAGCCCAGTGTCAAGAAATCAATCAAGAAAACAACCAATGGGCCGCTGATCTACGGGTTTCATAAGCCGGTCTGTCAGTGGGAAAAAAAACTAACGCTTACTTTTTTTTGACCAATGCATTACACCGGCACTAACCCAGCACCATCAATTTAAACAAAACAAAACGAATGGGCCGCCGATGTACAAGTTTTATGGGCCGTTAAAAGAAAAAAAAAAGTATGAGATTTATCGGCCCAAAAAGCACGTCGGCCCACCGGGCATTTGCCCGGTATGCCAGATTACCAGTCCAGCCCTGACCGGTGATGTTGTAAACACCTAAAGAGTAAGCATACATGTAAGTGACTACATGTGGTGTGATAGAACTTCAAGACCCTAGGCATAGTTGTCTATAGTAACATGAAAGCAAATAAGAAAAACCTGTCAAAGTCTAGAACTCTTGATTAGTTTGATTCCATAATAACCCAATGGAAAAACTGCTAAGCAAGTGCATATTGATTATCTGGAAGGCAGGCTACACGAATAAACAAGTTATGCAAAGCCACGAAATGGATCGCTGGGCCCTACCACCTTGGTGAAAACTTGCTGGGACCCGAGGGGTATATATGCCTCTTGCAAAAGCGTCAGCAGATACCACTGGGGAACAGGCTTTGACCCCATAGGTGATATCTTTTCCCTTCAGATTTAGTCACAGAACATGACTGGAACAGAACAATACATACACAGAGAGCAAACTTGAACTAATATAAACTTCTTCTTACTATTAATTTTCTCACTTTTATCATATAGTGAACAATGGTGTTGTAAATACCTAAAGAATTACATATGCCAAGTAAGCATACATGTACGTGACTACATGTGGTGTGATAGAACTTCAAGACCCTAGGCATAGTTGTCTATAGTAACATGAAAGCAAATAAGAAGAACCTGTCAAAGTCTAGAACTCTTGATTAGTTTGATTCCATAATAACCCAATGGAAAAACTGCTAAGCAAGTGCATATTGATTATCTGGAAGGCAGGCTACACGAATAAACAAGTTATGCAAAGGGGCAAAATAGATCGCTGGGTCCTACCACCTTGGTGAAAACTTGCTGGGACCCGAGGGGTATATATGCCTCTTGCAAAAGCTTGAGCAGTTACCATTGGGGAACAGGCTTTGACCCCATAGGTGATATCTTTTCCCTTCAGATTTAGTCACACATCATCACTGGAACAGAACAATACATCCACACAGAGCAAACTTGAACTAATATAAACTTTTTCTTACGATTATTTTTCACAATTTTATCATGTAGTGACCGGTGGTGTTGTAAATACCTAAAGAATTACATATGCCAAGTAAGCATACATGTAAGTGACTACATGTGGTGTGATAGAACTTCAAGACCCTAGGCATAGTTGTCTATAGTAACATGAAAGCAAATAAGAAGAACCTGTCAAAGTCTAGAAATCTTGATTAGTTTGATTCCATAATAACCCAATGGAAGAAATGCTAAGCAAGTGCATATTGATTATCTGGACGGCTGGCTACACGAATAAACAAGGTAAGCAAAGGGGCGAAATGGATCGCTGGGCCTTACCACCTTGGTGAAAACTTGCTGTGACCCGAGGGTTATATATGCCTCTTGCAACAACTTCAGCAGATACCATTGGGGAACAGGCTTTGACCCCATAGTTGATATATTTTCCCTTCAGATTTAGTCAGAGAACATGACTGGAACAGAACAATACATACACAGAGAGCAAACTTGAACTAATATAAACTTCTTCTTACGATTAATTTTCTTACTTTTATCATATAGTGAACAATGGTGTTGTAAATACCTAAAGAATAACATATGCCAAGTAAGCATACATGTAAGTGACTACATGTGGTGTGATAGAACTTCAAGACCCTAGGCAAAGTTGTATATAGTAACATGAAAGCAAATAAGAAGAACCTGTCAAAGTCTAGAACTCTTGATTAGTTTGATTCCATAATAACCCAATGGAAAAACTGCTAAGCAAGTGCATATTGATTATCTGGAAGGCAGGCTACACGAATAAACAAGTTATGCAAAGGGGCAAAATGGATCGCTGGGTCCTATCACCTTGGTGAAAACTTGCTGGGACCCGAGGGGTATATATGCCTCTTGCAAAAGCTTGAGCAGATACCATTGGGGAACAGGCTTTGACCCCATAGGTGATATATTTTCCCTTCAGATTTAGTCACACAACATCACTGGAACAGAACAATGCATCCACACAGAGCAAACTTGAACTAATATAAACTTCTTCTTACGATTAATTTCACACTTTTATCTTGTAGTGACCGGTGATGTTGTAAACACCTAAAGAGTAAGCATACATGTAAGTGACTACATTTGGTGTGATAGAACTTCAAGACCCTAGGCATAGTTGTCTATAGTAACATGAAAGCAAATAAGAAGAACCTGTCAAAGTCTAGAACTCTTGATTAGTTTGATTCCATAATAACCCAATGGAAAAACTGCTAAGCAAGTGCATATTGATTATCTGGAAAGCAGGCTACACGAATAAACAAGTTATGCAAAGGCACGAAATGGATCGCTGGGCCCTACCACCTTGGTGAAAACTTGCTGGGACCCGAGGGGTATATATGCCTCTTGCAAAAGCTTCAGCAGATACCATTGGGGAACAGGCTTTGACCCCATAGGTGATATCTTTTCCCTTCAGATTTAGTCACAGAACATCACTGGAACAGAACAATACATCCACACAGAGCAAACCTGAACTAATATAAACTTCTTCTTACGATTAATTTTCACACTTTTATCATGTAGTGACCGGTGGTGTTGTAAATACCTAAAGAATTACATATGCCAAGTAAGCATACATGTAAGTGACTACATGTGGTGTGATAGAACTTCAAGACCCTAGGCATAGTTGTCTATAGTAACATGAAAGCAAATAAGAAGAACCTGTCAAAGTCTAGAATTCTTGATTAGTTTGATTCCATAATAACCCAATGGAAGAAATGCTAAGCAAGTGCATATTGATTATCTGGAAGGCAGTCTACACGAATAAACAAGGTATGCAAAGGGGTGAAATGGATCGCTGGGTCCTACCACCTTGGTGAAAACTTGCTGGGAGCCGAGGGTTATATAGGCCTCTTGCAAAAGCTTCAGCAGATACCATTGGGGAACAGGCTTTGACCCCATAGGTGATATATTTTCCCTTCAGATTTAGTCAGAGAACATGACTGGAACAGAACAATACATCCACACAGAGCAAACTTGAACTAATATAAACTTCTTCTTATGATTAATTTTCACACTTTTATCTTGTAGTGACCGGTGATGTTGTAAACACCTAAAGAGTAAGCATACATGTAAGTGACTACATTTGGTGTGATAGAACTTCAAGACCCTAGGCATAGTTGTCTATAGTAACATTAAAGCAAATAAGAAGAACCTGTCAAAGTCTAGAACTCTTGATTCGTTTGATTCCATAATAACCCAATGGAAAAACTGCTAAGCAAGTGCATATTGATTATCTGGAGGGCTGGCTACACGAATAAACAAGGCATGCAAAGGGGCGAATTGGATCGCTGGGTCCTACCACCTTGGTGAAAACTTGTTGGGACCCGAGGGGTATATATGCCTCTTGCAAAAGCTTCAGCAGGTAACACTGGGGAACAGGCTTTGACCCCAAAGGTGATATCTTTTCCCTTCAGATTTAATCACAGAACATCACTGGAAAAGAACAATACATCCACACTGAGCAAACTTGAACTAATATAAACTTCTTCTTACGATTAATTTTCACACTTTTATCATGTAGTGACCAGTGGTGTTGTAAATACCTAAAGAGTTACATATGCCAAGTAAGCATACATGTAAGTGACTACATGTGGTGTGATAGAACTTCAAGACCCTAGGCATAGTTGTCTATAGTAACATGAAAGCAAATAAGAAGAACCTGTCAAATTCTAGAACTCTTGATTAGTTTGATTCCATAATAACCCAATGGAAAAACTGCTAAGCAAGTGCATATTGATTATCTGGAAGGCAGGCTTCACGAATAAACAAGGTATGCAAAGGGGCAAAATGGATCGCTGGGTCCTACCACCTTGGTGAAAACTTGCTGGGACCCGAGGGGTATATATGCCTCTTGCAAAAGCTTCAGCAGATACCATTGGGGAAATGGCTTTGACCCCATAGGTGATATCTTTTCCCTTCAGATTTAGTCACAGAACATCACTGGAACAGAACAATACATCCACACAGAGCAAACTTGAACTAATATAAACTTCTTCCTACGATTAATTTTCACACTTTTAGCATATATTGACCAGTGGTGTTGTAAATACCTAAAGAGTTACATATGCCAAGTAAGCATACATGTAAGTGACTACATGTGGTGTGATAGAACTTCAAGACTCTAGGCATAGTTGTCTATAGTAACATGAAAGCAAATAAGAAGAACCTGTCAAAGTCTAGAATTCTTGATTAGCTTGATTCCATAATAACCCAATGGTAGAAATGCTAAGCAAGTGCATATTGATTATCTGGAGGGCTGGCTACACGAATAAACAAGGTAAGCAAAGGGGCGAAATGGATCGCTGGGCCTTACCACCTTGGTGAAAACTTGCTGGGACCCGAGGGTTATATATGCCTCTTGCAAAAGCTTCAGCAGATACCATTGGGGAACAGGCATTGACCCCATAGGTGATATATTTTAACTTCAGATTTAGTCAGAGAACATGACTGGAACAGAACAATACATCCACACAAAGCAAACTTGAACTAATATAAACTTCTTCTTACGATTAATTTTCACACTTTTATCATGTAGTGACCGGTGACAGGGCTGGACTGGGACAGAAAATCGGCCCTGGCATTTTGGCCCAGACTGGCCCACTACATATGACCATAAACACCACCCATCTTTGCACGCCCTTAAATATGTTTTTGTTCAACTCCTTTTCATTAAAACCACTAATGCCATGTAATGAGTGAGTAGGAACGAGTTAACAGATTAAATAAGTACAAAATTGTAATTTATTAATACAATTGAACTATACTCCACAGTGATGCATCCAAAAAACAAGCTATAAGCTGCATTGGCATAGCAATACCAATGTTTCCCACAGGATCTTGGTAAAACTGTGGTGGGCGGACCTCTGTCCCTCTAGGGGGGTTTGGGGGCATGCCCCCCCTAAGAAAGATTTGTGCATTTTAATGTTAAATTCATTAATCTGGTGCAGTTTGAGAGTTCAAAATTAAAAGGCTCCAACCCATATTAAGTGTGCAAATTAAACAAAGAAAAAATCATACCTCTTTTAGTAACAGTGTCTGTCTATATTACACTACTACATAATAATAGTTATAATATTAAACCAATGACAGTAATAGCCATATATTGCAAAACAAATGCACTGAAAAATAAAGAAAACTTTCATAATTAGTTTTGTACTCATTTCTAAACTTGAAAGAGATAAGCACATGATCTTTTATTTTGACGGAAACTGCATCAAGCTTTTATTTTGGCGGAAAACATGGATAAAAACGCGTCTTTTTTACATTCCTGTACATTCCTTGCGTTTCTTCTCCATCTCTCAGACTATTTTGACAGATACACACTTGACACTGCACGCTCACTCAAAGCCCAAAGGGGGAGGTGTGATTGGGCCAGCCCAGTGTCAAGAAATCAATCAAGAAAACAACCAATGGGCCGCTGATCTACGGGTTTCATAAGCCGGTCTGTCAGTGGGAAAAAAAACTAACGCTTACTTTTTTTTGACCAATGCATTACACCGGCACTAACCCAGCACCATCAATTTAAACAAAACAAAACGAATGGGCCGCCGATGTACAAGTTTTATGGGCCGTTAAAAGAAAAAAAAAAGTATGAGATTTATCGGCCCAAAAAGCACGTCGGCCCACCGGGCATTTGCCCGGTATGCCAGATTACCAGTCCAGCCCTGACCGGTGATGTTGTAAACACCTAAAGAGTAAGCATACATGTAAGTGACTACATGTGGTGTGATAGAACTTCAAGACCCTAGGCATAGTTGTCTATAGTAACATGAAAGCAAATAAGAAAAACCTGTCAAAGTCTAGAACTCTTGATTAGTTTGATTCCATAATTTATTTATTTATTTATTTATATTTTTAAAACAGGAAAAGATTAAGGACAATCGGGCCTGGCTCAGTATAAAACTGATTTTCAGCAGGTTCCTGCTCTGCAGAACATATAAACCACAGACACAACAAAGTTCACACACTAAACAGCTAGAGACAACAACAGACACACAAACCAAGATATTGGACAACAAGAGGGGCTATAGAGCCGTCTCAATGGTCACAGCTATACCTGTCCATTAAATGGCGAGCAAATGTTATTTTAAATAGTCTTCTTGATGTGATAGTTCTGATGTGCTGTGGGATCTCATTCCAGGTTTTAGTGAGCACATGAAAAAAAGATCTCTGTCCATAACAGTTTCTAAAAGCCGGTAAAGGCAAGAGTCCATTTGTAAAAGATCTCGTAGTGCGCTCAGACCTTGAGCTAAGTTTCGGAACCAATTCGTTTAGAGCAGTTACAGTGTGTCCATTTGAGATTTGATAAAACAAGTTTATCCCATGGCTTATTTTATAGTTCTGAAATGTCAAGGCATTACACAAAGATAGTGCAGTACAGTGGTGAGTCCAGCCTGGAAGCCTGACATGGATCTTATGAGCTCTATTATAAATTCTTATTACAGGTTCAATAATCTCATTTGTTGTTAGTGACCAAACAGGTAAACAATACGACAAAGTGGACAGAATGATGGCATGAAGATAGGTTTTTGAAACAGAAAGCAACAAATATGGTCTAATTTTGCTATAAACATATAACTTTTGGTTTAACTTTCTGGTTAGGGTTTGAACATGTTCTTGATAAGTAAGATGTGAGTCAAGATAGACTCCCAAATACTTATATGTTGATACAATTGAAAGCGTTTGATTAGAAAAAGTGATAGGATTGGATATGGATAGCTGTCTCCTAGATGAATAGAAATACATGCATTGTGTTTTCTTGACATTAAGGGCCCTATTTTAACGATCTGAAACGCAAGTGTCAAAGCGCAAAGCGCAAGTAACTTTGTGGGCGGGTCTTGGCGCTGTTGCTATTTTCCCGGCGGGATAAATGACTCTTGCGCCAGGCGCAAATCTAAAATGGGTTGGTCTGAAGTAGCTTCATTATTCATAGGTGTGGTTTGGGCGTAACGTGAAATAAACCAATCAGAGCATCATCTCACATTCCCTTTAAGAGCAGACGCGTTTGTTCTAAAGCGGATTCCTATTGTAACGGCGGATTTGCCTGGCGCGCGCCAGGAGCGGTTCACAGCCAAGGAGACCGGCGTTCTCGTCAGGGACGTTGGGGATGGAGAAACACACCCAAATTAACTTCGGTTAAAAAGGCGTATGATAATTTGGGTAAATGTGTAAGCTAGATGTATGCTTTTATAATAAACTGTCTATCTATCTATCTATCTATCTATCTATCTATCTATCTATCTATCTATCTATCTATCTATCTATCTATCTATCTATCTATCTATCTATCTATCTATCTATCTATCTATCTATCGTAATAATGTATGATTTGCAAAAATGAAAACTGCTGCTTATGTGTAGATGAGAGAATCAAAGTGCATTCGCGTTGTGCACACGCTACATTGATTATGGCCAAGCATGCGCCCTTAAAATAGCATATGAATAACATGCGCAACGCGCCACTGACTTTAAACAAATTTTTCCTGGTTAGTAGCGCAATTGTTTTCTAAACCTGCAAAATAGCATGAGGGAACGTTTGCGCTGGAACACGCCTCCTCTTTGCGCTGAACCGCCCCGGGGAGCGCAAGTGTATTTCTTAGTTAACCGACGTGCTTCTGTGGAGGGAAAAGCGCGCTTTGCGCGGGTGCAAAATAGGAATGATACATGCGTCGGTGTACAAAGTCAATTGTGCTGGGTGCAAGATAGGGCCCTAAGTGTTAAATGGTTATCTTGCAGCCAGTTATGTAAATGCTGCAGATCTGTGTTAAGTCTGTAGTTAATTGTGTCGATATTAGAACCAGAAAGAAAAATAACAGTGTCATCAGCATATAGCAAAGAACTAGAAAAATTCAAAACACAAGGAAGATCATTAATATACATAAGGAAAAGTAAAGGACCTAAAATACTGCCCTGTGGAACTCCCATAGAACACACTCGTGGCTGTGATGTTACTGAGCCGATTCTTACAGTCTGAGATCTGTCACTTAAATATGATGTAAACATATCTATTGCGGAAGATGACAAATGAAAAGAAAGAAGTTTGTTTAACAGAATTTGATGATTGACTGTATCGAAAGCTTTCTGAAAATCTATGTATATAACTCCAGTAATCTGACCCTTGTTTAAAGACGCACGTATTTGCTCAGTGAGAAGCAACAAAGCCGACATAGTTGACCGTAAGGGTCGAAAGCCATGCTGGCAATCACTGAGCAGGTTATTATTTTCAAGGTGGTTAATTAGTTGATTGTACAATATTTTTTCAAGCAACTTGGAAATGGTTGGGAGAATTGCAATTGGACGGTAGTTCGAAATATTAGTTGGATCATCAGACTTAAACATCGGGGTGATCTGGGCCGTTTTCCACAAGGCAGGAAATACTGATTGTCTAATACACAAATTAACTAAATGATGCAAGAGTGGTATAAGAGTACTGGCATGAGTTTTAAGAAAAGTCATGTTTAAATTATTTGTATCACAAGCATGAGAAGCATTCAGAGAACACAAAATATTAGTTATATCATTTTGTACAATTTCAGAAAAAGAGAATTGCTGAGATAATGCTGGTACTGATGTGAGAAACAGAGGAATAGTAAATTTAGAAGATAATTCTTGTACAGATGCAATAAAATACTCATTAAAAGAATTAGCAATTTTATCATGATCAGTAAGAAGAGTACCATTTATGGATATTTGCAAACTATTATTAATTTTACATTTTTTTTCACCAGTTATAGATTTCAATGTTCGCCATAATGTTCTTGGGTTGGAAACTGTTCGACTAATTTGATTTTCATAATAAGACTGTTTTGCTTTGTATAATTCAAATTTACACTTATTTCTAAACTGTGTGAAAATAAGCTTAGCTTCAGGTGTTTTTAATAATCTGTAGGCTTTCAAGGAAGAGGCCTTCTTTTTTAGGAGCTGTAAAATATCAGAAGTTACCCAAGGTACTGTATTTTGTTTAATATGTATTTTACAGGTAGTTGTATATTTTTGACGTATTGTCTCCACTCTCCTATGGAAATTTGACAAAACATGATCGGGATTCTTCAGAAACATCTCGTTACTCCAATCAGTATCAGCAAATTCAGCATTAAACTGAGACAATTTTGAATTTGGGACTTTTTTAATGTAATTATTTTTATGACATCTTGGCTGTTTAAAACATTTCCTAATGACATATATGAGTGAATGATCTGAAACTGCTGTGTTTATCACTCCTGATAATAATAACCCAATGGAAAAACTGCTAAGCAAGTGCATATTGATTATCTGGAAGGCAGGCTACACGAATAAACAAGTTATGCAAAGTCACGAAATGGATCGCTGGGCCCTACCACCTTGGTGAAAACTTGCTGGGACCCGAGGGGTATATATGTCTCTTGCAAAAGCTTCAGCAGATACCACTGGGGAACAGGCTTTGACCCCATAGGTGATATCTTTTCCCTTCAGATTAGTCACAGAACATGACTGGAACAGAACAATACATACACAGAGAGCAAACTTGAACTAATATAAACTTCTTCTTACGATTAATTTTCTCACTTTTATCATATAGTGAACAATGGTGTTGTAAATACCTAAAGAATTACATATGCCAAGTAAGCATACATGTACGTGACTACATGTGGTGTGATAGAACTTCAAGACCCTAGGCATAGTTGTCTATAGTAACATGAAAGCAAATAAGAAGAACCTGTCAAAGTCTAGAACTCTTGATTAGTTTGATTCCATAATAACCCAATGGAAAAACTGCTAAGCAAGTGCATATTGATTATCTGGAAGGCAGGCTACACGAATAAACAAGTTATGCAAAGGGGCAAAATAGATCGCTGGGTCCTACCACCTTGGTGAAAACTTGCTGGGACCCGAGGGGTATATATGCCTCTTGCAAAAGCTTGAGCAGTTACCATTGGGGAACAGGCTTTGACCCCATAGGTGATATCTTTTCCCTTCAGATTTAGTCACACATCATCACTGGAACAGAACAATACATCCACACAGAGCAAACTTAAACTAATATAAACTTTTTCTTACGATTAATTTTCACAATTTTATCATGTAGTGACCGGTGGTGTTGTAAATACCTAAAGAATTACATATGCCAAGTAAGCATACATGTAAGTGACTACATGTGGTGTGATAGAACTTCAAGACCCTAGGCATAGTTGTCTATAGTAACATGAAAGCAAATAAGAAGAACCTGTCAAAGTCTAGAATTCTTGATTAGCTTGATTCCATAATAACCCAATGGAAGAAATGCTAAGCAAGTGCATATTGATTATCTGGAGGGCTGGCTACACGAATAAACAAGGTAAGCAAAGGGGCGAAATGGATCGCTGGGCCTTACCACCTTGGTGAAAACTTGCTGGGACCCGAGGGTTATATATGCCTCTTGCAAAAGCTTCAGCAGATACCATTGGGGAACAGGCATTGACCCCATAGGTGATATATTTTAACTTCAGATTTAGTCAGAGAACATGACTGGAACAGAACAATACATCCACACAAAGCAAACTTGAACTAATATAAACTTCTTCTTACGATTAATTTTCACACTTTTATCATGTAGTGACCGGTGACAGGGCTGGACTGGGACAGAAAATCGGCCCTGGCATTTTGGCCCAGACTGGCCCACTACATATGACCATAAACACCACCCATCTTTGCACGCCCTTAAATATGTTTTTGTTCAACTCCTTTTCATTAAAACCACTAATGCCATGTAATGAGTGAGTAGGAACGAGTTAACAGATTAAATAAGTACAAAATTGTAATTTATTAATACAATTGAACTATACTCCACAGTGATGCATCCAAAAAACAAGCTATAAGCTGCATTGGCATAGCAATACCAATGTTTCCCATAGGATCTTGGTAAAACTGTGGTGGGCGGACCTCTGTCCCTCTAGGGGGGTTTGGGGGCATGCCCCCCCTAAGAAAAATGTGTGCATTTTAATGTTAAATTCATTAATCTGGTGCAGTTTGAGAGTTCAAAATTAAAAGGCTCCAACCCATATTAAGTGTGCAAATTAAACAAAGAAAAAATCATACCTCTTTTAGTAACAGTGTCTGTCTATATTACACTACTACATAATAATAGTTATAATATTAAACCAATGACAGTAATAGCCATATATTGCAAAACAAATGCACTGAAAAATAAAGAAAACTTTCATAATTAGTTTTGTACTCATTTCTAAACTTGAAAGAGATAAGCACATGATCTTTTATTTTGACGGAAACTGCATCAAGCTTTTATTTTGGCGGAAAACATGGATAAAAACGCGTCTTTTTTACATTCCTGTACATTCCTTGCGTTTTTTCTCCATCTCTCAGACTATTTTGACAGATACACACTTGACACTGCATGCTCACTCAAAGCCCAAAGGGGGAGGTGTGATTGGGCCAGCCCAGTGTCAAGAAATCAATCAAGAAAACAACCAATGGGCCGCTGATCTACGGGTTTCATAAGCCGGTCTGTCAGTGGGAAAAAAAACTAACGCTTACTTTTTTTGACCAATGCATTACACCGGCACTAACCCAGCACCATCAATTTAAACAAAACAAAACGAATGGGCCGCCGATGTACAAGTTTTATGGGCCGTTAAAAGAAAAAAAAAAGTGTGAGATTTATCGGCCCAAAAAGCACGTCGGCCCACCGGGCATTTGCCCGGTATGCCAGATTACCAGTCCAGCCCTGACCGGTGATGTTGTAAACACCTAAAGAGTAAGCATACATGTAAGTGACTACATGTGGTGTGATAGAACTTCAAGACCCTAGGCATAGTTGTCTATAGTAACATGAAAGCAAATAAGAAAAACCTGTCAAAGTCTAGAACTCTTGATTAGTTTGATTCCATAATAACCCAATGGAAAAACTGCTAAGCAAGTGCATATTGATTATCTGGAAGGCAGGCTACACGAATAAACAAGTTATGCAAAGGCACGAAATGGATCGCTGGGCCCTACCACCTTGGTGAAAACTTGCTGGGACCCGAGGGGTATATATGCCTCTTGCAAAAGCTTCAGAAGATACCATTGGGGAACAGGCTTTGACCCCATAGGTGATATCTTTTCCCTTCAGATTTAGTCACACAACATCACTGGAACAGAACAATACATCCACACAGAGCAAACCTGAACTAATATAAACTTCTTTTTACGATTAATTTTCACACTTTTATCATGTAGTGACCGGTGGTGTTGTAAATACCTAAAGAGTTACATATGCCAAGTAAGCATACATGTAAGTGACTACATGTGGTGTGATAGAACTTCAAGACCCTAGGCATAGTTGTCTATAGTAACATGAAAGCAAATAAGAAGAACCTGTCAAAGTCTAGAATTCTTGATTAGTTTGATTCCATAATAACCCAATGGAAGAAATGCTAAGCAAGTGCATATTGATTATCTGGAAGGCAGTCTACACGAATAAACAAGGTATGCAAAGGGGTGAAATGGATCTCTGGGTCCTACCACCTTGGTGAAAACTTGCTGGGAGCCGAGGGTTATATAGGCCTCTTGCAAAAGCTTCAGCAGATACCATTGGGGAACAGGCTTTGACCCCATAGGTGATATATTTTCCCTTCAGATTTAGTCAGAGAACATGACTGGAACAGAACAATACATCCACACAGAGCAAACTTGAACTAATATAAACTTCTTCTTACGATTAATTTTCACACTTTTATCTTGTAGTGACCGGTGATGTTGTAAACACCTAAAGAGTAAGCATACATGTAAGTGACTACATTTGGTGTGATAGAACTTCAAGACCCTAGGCATAGTTGTCTATAGTAACATTAAAGCAAATAAGAAGAACCTGTCAAAGTCTAGAACTCTTGATTCGTTTGATTCCATAATAACCCAATGGAAATACTGCTAAGCAAGTGCATATTGATTATCTGGAGGGCTGGCTACACGAATAAACAAGGCATGCAAAGGGGCGAATTGGATCGCTGGGTCCTACCACCTTGGTGAAAACTTGTTGGGACCCGAGGGGTATATATGCCTCTTGCAAAAGCTTCAGCAGGTAACACTGGGGAACAGGCTTTGACCCCATAGGTGATATCTTTTCCCTTCAGATTTAATCACAGAACATCACTGGAAAAGAACAATACATCCACACTGAGCAAACTTGAACTAATATAAACTTCTTCTTACGATTAATTTTCACACTTTTATCATGTAGTGACCAGTGGTGTTGTAAATACCTAAAGAGTTACATATGCCAAGTAAGCATACATGTAAGTGACTACATGTGGTGTGATAGAACTTCAAGACCCTAGGCATAGTTGTCTATAGTAACATGAAAGCAAATAAGAAGAACCTGTCAATGTCTAGAACTCTTGATTAGTTTGATTCCATAATAACCCAATGGAAAAACTGCTAAGCAAGTGCATATTGATTATCTGGAAGGCAGGCTTCACGAATAAACAAGGTATGCAAAGGGGCAAAATGGATCGCTGGGTCCTACCACCTTGGTGAAAACTTGCTGGGACCCGAGGGGTATATATGCCTCTTGCAAAATCTTCAGCAGATACCATTGGGGAAATGGCTTTGACCCCATAGGTGATATCTTTTCCCTTCAGATTTAGTCACAGAACATCACTGGAACAGAACAATACATCCACACTGAGCAAACTTGAACTAATATAAACTTCTTCCTACGGTTAATTTTCACACTTTTAGCATATAGTGACCAGTGGTGTTGTAAATACCTAAAGAGTTACATATGCCAAGTAAGCATACATGTAAGTGACTACATGTGGTGTGATAGAACTTCAAGACCCTAGGCATAGTTGTCTATAGTAACATGAAAGCAAATAAGAAGAACCTGTCAAAGTCTAGAATTCTTGATTAGCTTGATTCCATAATAACCCAATGGAAGAAATGCTAAGCAAGTGCATATAGATTATCTGGAGGGCTGGCTACACGAATAAACAAGGCATGCAAAGGGGCGAATTGGATCGCTGGGTCCTACCACCTTGGTGAAAACTTGTTGGGACCCGAGGGGTATATATGCCTCTTGCAAAAGCTTCAGCAGGTAACACTGGGGAACAGGCTTTGACCCCATAGGTGATATCTTTTCCCTTCAGATTTAATCACAGAACATCACTGGAAAAGAACAATACATCCACACTGAGCAAACTTGAACTAATATAAACTTCTTCTTACGATTAATTTTCACACTTTTATCATGTAGTGACCAGTGGTGTTGTAAATACCTAAAGAGTTACATATGCCAAGTAAGCATACATGTAAGTGACTACATGTGGTGTGATAGAACTTCAAGACCCTAGGCAAAGTTGTCTATAGTAACATGAAAGCAAATAAGAAGAACCTGTCAAAGTCTAGAACTCTTGATTAGTTTGATTCCATAATAACCCAATGGAAGAAATGCTAAGCAAGTGCATATTGATTATCTGGAGGGCAGGCTTCACGAATAAACAAGGTATGCAAAGGGGCAAAATGGATCGCTGGGTCCTACCACCTTGGTGAAAACTTGCTGGGTCCCGAGGGGTATATATGCCTCTTGCAAAAGCTTCAGCAGATATCATTGGGGAACAGGCTTTGACCCCATAGGTGATATCTTTTCCCTTCAGATTTAGTCACAGAACATCACTGGAACAGATCAATACATACACAGAGAGCAAACTTGAACTAATATAAACTTCTTCTTACGATTAATTTCACACTTTTATCTTGTAGTGACCGGTGATGTTGTAAACACCTAAAGAGTAAGCATACATGTAAGTGACTACATTTGGTGTGATAGAACTTCAAGACCCTAGGCATAGTTGTCTATAGTAACATGAAAGCAAATAAGAAGAACCTGTCAAAGTCTAGAACTCTTGATTAGTTTGATTCCATAATAACCCAATGGAAAAACTGCTAAGCAAGTGCATATTGATTATCTGGAAGGCAGGCTACACGAATAAACAAGTTATGCAAAGGGGCAAAATAGATCGCTGGGTCCTACCACCTTGATGAAAACTTGCTGGGACCCGAGGGGTATATATGCCTCTTGCAAAAGCTTGAGCAGTTACCATTGGGGAACAGGCTTTGACCCCATAGGTGATATCTTTTCCCTTCAGATTTAGTCACACAACATCACTGGAACAGAACAATACATCCACACAGAGCAAACCTGAACTAATATAAACTTCTTTTTACGATTAATTTTCACACTTTTATCATGTAGTGACCGGTGGTGTTGTAAATACCTAAAGAGTTACATATGCCAAGTAAGCATACATGTAAGTGACTACATGTGGTGTGATAGAACTTCAAGACCCTAGGCATAGTTGTCTATAGTAACATGAAAGCAAATAAGAAGAACCTGTCAAAGTCTAGAATTCTTGATTAGTTTGATTCCATAATAACCCAATGGAAGAAATGCTAAGCAAGTGCATATAGATTATCTGGAAGGCAGTCTACACGAATAAACAAGGTATGCAAAGGGGTGAAATGGATCGCTGGGTCCTACCACCTTGGTGAAAACTTGCTGGGAGCCGAGGGTTATATAGGCCTCTTGCAAAAGCTTCAGCAGATACCATTGGGGAACAGGCTTTGACCCCATAGGTGATATATTTTCCCTTCAGATTTAGTCAGAGAACATGACTGGAACAGAACAATACATCCACACAGAGCAAACTTGAACTAATATAAACTTCTTCTTATGATTAATTTTCACACTTTTATCTTGTAGTGACCGGTGATGTTGTAAACACCTAAAGAGTAAGCATACATGTAAGTGACTACATTTGGTGTGATAGAACTTCAAGACCCTAGGCATAGTTGTCTATAGTAACATTAAAGCAAATAAGAAGAACCTGTCAAAGTCTAGAACTCTTGATTCGTTTGATTCCATAATAACCCAATGGAAAAACTGCTAAGCAAGTGCATATTGATTATCTGGAGGGCTGGCTACACGAATAAACAAGGCATGCAAAGGGGCGAAATGGATCGCTGGGTCCTACCACCTTGGTGAAAACTTGTTGGGACCCGAGGGGTATATATGCCTCTTGCAAAAGCTTGAGCAGTTACCATTGGGGAACAGGCTTTGACCCCATAGGTGATATCTTTTCCCTTCAGATTTAGTCAGAGAACATGACTGGAACAGAACAATACATCCACACTGAGCAAACTTGAACTAATATAAACTTTTTCTTACGATTAATTTTCACAATTTTATCATGTAGTGACCGGTGGTGTTGTAAATACCTAAAGAATTACATATGCCAAGTAGGCATACATGTAAGTGACTACATGTGGTGTGATAGAACTTCAAGACCCTAGGCATAGTTGTCTATAGTAACATGAAAGCAAATAAGAAGAACCTGTCAAAGTCTAGAACTCTTGATTAGTTTGATTCCATAATAACCCAATGGAAAAACTGCTAAGCAAGTGCATATTGATTATCTGGAAGGCAGGCTTCACGAATAAACAAGGTATGCAAAGGGGCAAAATGGATCGCTGGGTCCTACCACCTTGGTGAAAACTTGCTGGGACCCGAGGGGTATATATGCCTCTTGCAAAAGCTTCAGCAGATACCATTGGGGAAATGGCTTTGACCCCATAGGTGATATCTTTTCCCTTCAGATTTAGTCACAGAACATCACTGGAACAGAACAATACATCCACACAGAGCAAACTTGAACTAATATAAACTTCTTCTTACGATTAATTTTCACACTTTTAGCATATAGTGACCAGTGGCGTTGTAAATACCTAAAGAGTTACATATGCCAAGTAAGCATACATGTAAGTGACTACATGTGGTGTGATAGAACTTCAAGACCCTAGGCATAGTTGTCTATAGTAACATGAAAGCAAATAAGAAGAACCTGTCAAAGTCTAGAATTCTTGATTAGTTTGATTCCATAATAACCCAATGGAAGAAATGCTAAGCAAGTGCATATTGATTATCTGGACGGCTGGCTACACGAATAAACAAGGTAAGCAAAGGGGCGAAATGGATCGCTGGGCCTTACCACCTTGGTGAAAACTTGCTGTGACCCGAGGGTTATATATGCCTCTTGCAACAGCTTCAGCAGATACCATTGGGGAACAGGCTTTGACCCCATAGTTGATATCTTTTCCCTTCAGATTTAGTCAGAGAACATGACTGGAACAGAACAATACATACACAGAGAGCAAACTTGAACTAATATAAACTTCTTCTTATGATTAATTTTCTTACTTTTATCATATAGTGAACAATGGTGTTGTAAATACCTAAAGAATTACATATGCCAAGTAAGAATACATGTAAGTGACTACATGTGGTGTGATAGAACTTCAAGACCCCAGGCAAAGTTGTCTATAGTAACATGAAAGCAAATAAGAAGAACCTGTCAAAGTCTAGAACTCTTGATTAGTTTGATTCCATAATAACCCAATGGAAAAACTGCTAAGCAAGTGCATATTGATTATCTGGAAGGCAGGCTACACGAATAAACAAGTTATGCAAAGGGGCAAAATGGATCGCTGGGTCCTATCACCTTGGTGAAAACTTGCTGGGACCCGAGGCGTATATATGCCTCTTGCAAAAGCTTGAGCAGATACCATTGGGGAACAGGCTTTGACCCCATAGGTGATATATTTTCCCTTCAGATTTAGTCACACAACATCACTGGAACAGAACAATACATCCACACAGAGCAAACTTGAACTAATATAAACTTCTTCTTACGATTAATTTCACACTTTTATCTTGTAGTGACCGGTGATGTTGTAAACACCTAAAGAGTAAGCATACATGTAAGTGACTACATTTGGTGTGATAGAACTTCAAGACCCTAGGCATAGTTGTCTATAGTAACATTAAAGCAAATAAGAAGAACCTGTCAAAGTCTAGAACTCTTGATTCGTTTGATTCCATAATAACCCAATGGAAAAACTGCTAAGCAAGTGCATATTGATTATCTGGAGGGCTGGCTACACGAATAAACAAGGCATGCAAAGGGGCGAATTGGATCGCTGGGACCTACCACCTTGGTGAAAACTTGTTGGGACCCGAGGGGTATATATGCCTCTTGCAAAAGCTTCAGCAGGTAACACTGGGGAACAGGCTTTGACCCCATAGGTGATATCTTTTCCCTTCAGATTTAATCACAGAACATCACTGGAAAAGAACAATACATCCACACTGAGCAAACTTGAACTAATATAAACTTCTTCTTACGATTAATTTTCACACTTTTATCATGTAGTGACCAGTGGTGTTGTAAATACCTAAAGAGTTACATATGCCAAGTAAGCATACATGTAAGTGACTACATGTGGTGTGATAGAACTTCAAGACCCTAGGCATAGTTGTCTATAGTAACATGAAAGCAAATAAGAAGAACCTGTCAAAGTCTAGAACTCTTGATTAGTTTGATTCCATAATAACCCAATGGAAAAACTGCTAAGCAAGTGCATATTGATTATCTGGAAGGCAGGCTTCACGAATAAACAAGGTATGCAAAGGGGCAAAATGGATCGCTGGGTCCTACCACCTTGGTGAAAACTTGCTGGGACCCGAGGGGTATATATGCCTCTTGCAAAAGCTTCAGCAGATACCATTGGGGAAATGGCTTTGACCCCATAGGTGATATCTTTTCCCTTCAGATTTAGTCACAGAACATCACTGGAACAGAACAATACATCCACACAGAGCAAACTTGAACTAATATAAACTTCTTCTTACGATTAATTTTCACACTTTTAGCATATAGTGACCAGTGGCGTTGTAAATACCTAAAGAGTTACATATGCCAAGTAAGCATACATGTAAGTGACTACATGTGGTGTGATAGAACTTCAAGACCCTAGGCATAGTTGTCTATAGTAACATGAAAGCAAATAAGAAGAACCTGTCAAAGTCTAGAATTCTTGATTAGTTTGATTCCATAATAACCCAATGGAAGAAATGCTAAGCAAGTGCATATTGATTATCTGGACGGCTGGCTACACGAATAAACAAGGTAAGCAAAGGGGCGAAATGGATCGCTGGGCCTTACCACCTTGGTGAAAACTTGCTGTGACCCGAGGGTTATATATGCCTCTTGCAACAGCTTCAGCAGATACCATTGGGGAACAGGCTTTGACCCCATAGTTGATATCTTTACCCTTCAGATTTAGTCAGAGAACATGACTGGAACAGAACAATACATACACAGAGAGCAAACTTGAACTAATATAAACTTCTTCTTACGATTAATTTTCTTACTTTTATCATATAGTGAACAATGGTGTTGTAAATACCTAAAGAATTACATATGCCAAGTAAGCATACATGTAAGTGACTACATGTGGTGTGATAGAACTTCAAGACCCTAGGCAAAGTTGTCTATAGTAACATGAAAGCAAATAAGAAGAACCTGTCAAAGTCTAGAACTCTTGATTAGTTTGATTCCATAATAACCCAATGGAAAAACTGCTAAGCAAGTGCATATTGATTATCTGGAAGGCAGGCTACACGAATAAACAAGTTATGCAAAGGGGTAAAATGGATCTCTGGGTCCTATAACCTTGGTGAAAACTTGCTGGGACCCGAGGGGTATATATGCCTCTTGCAAAAGCTTGAGCAGATACCATTGGGGAACAGGCTTTGACCCCATAGGTGATATATTTTCCCTTCAGATTTAGTCACACAACATCACTGGAACAGAACAATACATCCACACAGAGCAAACTTGAACTAATATAAACTTCTTCTTACGATTAATTTCACACTTTTATCTTGTAGTGACCGGTGATGTTGTAAACACCTAAAGAGTAAGCATACATGTAAGTGACTACATTTGGTGTGATAGAACTTCAAGACCCTAGGCATAGTTGTCTATAGTAACATGAAAGCAAATAAGAAGAACCTGTCAAAGTCTAGAACTCTTGATTAGTTTGATTCCATAATAACCCAATGGAAAAACTGCTAAGCAAGTGCATATTGATCATCTGGAAGGCAGGCTACACGAATAAACAAGTTATGCAAAGGGGCAAAATAGATCGCTGGGTCCTACCACCTTGATGAAAACTTGCTGGGACCCGAGGGGTATATATGCCTCTTGCAAAAGCTTGAGCAGTTACCATTGGGGAACAGGCTTTGACCCCATAGGTGATATCTTTTCCCTTCAGATTTAGTCACACAACATCACTGGAACAGAACAATACATCCACACAGAGCAAACCTGAACTAATATAAACTTCTTTTTACGATTAATTTTCACACTTTTATCATGTAGTGACCGGTGGTGTTGTAAATACCTAAAGAGTTACATATGCCAAGTAAGCATACATGTAAGTGACTACATGTGGTGTGATAGAACTTCAAGACCATAGGCATAGTTGTCTATAGTAACATGAAAGCAAATAAGAAGAACCTGTCAAAGTCTAGAATTCTTGATTAGTTTGATTCCATAATAACCCAATGGAAGAAATGCTAAGCAAGTGCATATTGATTATCTGGAAGGCAGTCTACACGAATAAACAAGGTATGCAAAGGGGTGAAATGGATCGCTGGGTCCTACCACCTTGGTGAAAACTTGCTGGGAGCCGAGGGTTATATAGGCCTCTTGCAAAAGCTTCAGCAGATACCATTGGGGAACAGGCTTTGACCCCATAGGTGATATATTTTCCCTTCAGATTTAGTCAGAGAACATGACTGGAACAGAACAATACATCCACACAGAGCAAACTTGAACTAATATAAACTTCTTCTTATGATTAATTTTCACACTTTTATCTTGTAGTGACCGGTGATGTTGTAAACACCTAAAGAGTAAGCATACATGTAAGTGACTACATTTGGTGTGATAGAACTTCAAGACCCTAGGCATAGTTGTCTATAGTAACATTAAAGCAAATAAGAAGAACCTGTCAAAGTCTAGAACTCTTGATTCGTTTGATTCCATAATAACCCAATGGAAAAACTGCTAAGCAAGTGCATATCGTCACCTTCCTAAAATAATTGCCTAAGTCATTTTTTGACAAAAATGATTTTTTTGCATAAGTCATCTCCTCATGATGCTGGCCACCTCTGGTAAAATCACCCACATCCTCAGTTGAACAGATCATGCATTTCTACCCCTGTAAGAAGAACGAAAGTCTACTCGGCCTCTGAAGTTAGGTTCCGTTTTTTGTGTTTTCTGAGAAACCTGAAAAAATGACTTAGGCAATTATTTTAGGAAGGTGACGATATTGATTATCTGGAGGGCTGGCTACACGAATAAACAAGGCATGCAAAGGGGCGAAATGGATCGCTGGGTCCTACCACCTTGGTGAAAACTTGTTGGGACCCGAGGGGTATATATGCCTCTTGCAAAAGCTTGAGCAGTTACCATTGGGGAACAGGCTTTGACCCCATAGGTGATATCTTTTCCCTTCAGATTTAGTCAGAGAACATGACTGGAACAGAACAATACATCCACACTGAGCAAACTTGAACTAATATAAACTTTTTCTTACGATTAATTTTCACAATTTTATCATGTAGTGACCGGTGGTGTTGTAAATACCTAAAGAATTACATATGCCAAGTAGGCATACATGTAAGTGACTACATGTGGTGTGATAGAACTTCAAGACCCTAGGCATAGTTGTCTATAGTAACATGAAAGCAAATAAGAAGAACCTGTCAAAGTCTAGAACTCTTGATTAGTTTGATTCCATAATAACCCAATGGAAAAACTGCTAAGCAAGTGCATATTGATTATCTGGAAGGCAGGCTTCACGAATAAACAAGGTATGCAAAGGGGCAAAATGGATCGCTGGGTCCTACCACCTTGGTGAAAACTTGCTGGGACCCGAGGGGTATATATGCCTCTTGCAAAAGCTTCAGCAGATACCATTGGGGAAATGGCTTTGACCCCATAGGTGATATCTTTTCCCTTCAGATTTAGTCACAGAACATCACTGGAACAGAACAATACATCCACACAGAGCAAACTTGAACTAATATAAACTTCTTCTTACGATTAATTTTCACACTTTTAGCATATAGTGACCAGTGGCGTTGTAAATACCTAAAGAGTTACATATGCCAAGTAAGCATACATGTAAGTGACTACATGTGGTGTGATAGAACTTCAAGACCCTAGGCATAGTTGTCTATAGTAACATGAAAGCAAATAAGAAGAACCTGTCAAAGTCTAGAATTCTTGATTAGTTTGATTCCATAATAACCCAATGGAAGAAATGCTAAGCAAGTGCATATTGATTATCTGGACGGCTGGCTACACGAATAAACAAGGTAAGCAAAGGGGCGAAATGGATCGCTGGGCCTTACCACCTTGGTGAAAACTTGCTGTGACCCGAGGGTTATATATGCCTCTTGCAACAGCTTCAGCAGATACCATTGGGGAACAGGCTTTGACCCCATAGTTGATATCTTTTCCCTTCAGATTTAGTCAGAGAACATGACTGGAACAGAACAATACATACACAGAGAGCAAACTTGAACTAATATAAACTTCTTCTTACGATTAATTTTCTTACTTTTATCATATAGTGAACAATGGTGTTGTAAATACCTAAAGAATTACATATGCCAAGTAAGAATACATGTAAGTGACTACATGTGGTGTGATAGAACTTCAAGACCCTAGGCAAAGTTGTCTATAGTAACATGAAAGCAAATAAGAAGAACCTGTCAAAGTCTAGAACTCTTGATTAGTTTGATTCCATAATAACCCAATGGAAAAACTGCTAAGCAAGTGCATATTGATTATCTGGAAGGCAGGCTACACGAATAAACAAGTTATGCAAAGGGGCAAAATGGATCGCTGGGTCCTATCACCTTGGTGAAAACTTGCTGGGACCCGAGGCGTATATATGCCTCTTGCAAAAGCTTGAGCAGATACCATTGGGGAACAGGCTTTGACCCCATAGGTGATATATTTTCCCTTCAGATTTAGTCACACAACATCACTGGAACAGAACAATACATCCACACAGAGCAAACTTGAACTAATATAAACTTCTTCTTACGATTAATTTCACACTTTTATCTTGTAGTGACCGGTGATGTTGTAAACACCTAAAGAGTAAGCATACATGTAAGTGACTACATTTGGTGTGATAGAACTTCAAGACCCTAGGCATAGTTGTCTATAGTAACATGAAAGCAAATAAGAAGAACCTGTCAAAGTCTAGAACTCTTGATTAGTTTGATTCCATAATAACCCAATGGAAAAACTGCTAAGCAAGTGCATATTGATTATCTGGAAGGCAGGCTACACGAATAAACAAGTTATGCAATGGCACGAAATGGATCACTGGGCCCTACCACCTTGGTGAAAACTTGCTGGGACCCGAGGGGTATATATGCCTCTTGCAAAAGCTTCAGCAGATACCATTGGGGAACAGGCTTTGACCCCATAGGTGATATCTTTTCCCTTCAGATTTAGTCACAGAACATCACTGGAACAGAACAATACATCAACACAGAGCAAACCTGAACTAATATAAACTTCTTCTTACGATTAATTTTCACACTTTTATCATGTAGTGACCGGTGGTGTTGTAAATACCTAAAGAGTTACATATGCCAAGTAAGCATACATGTAAGTGACTACATGTGGTGTGATAGAACTTCAAGACCCTAGGCATAGTTGTCTATAGTAACATGAAAGCAAATAAGAAGAACCTGTCAAAGTCTAGAATTCTTGATTAGTTTGATTCCATAATAACCCAATGGAAGAAATGCTAAGCAAGTGCATATTGATTATCTGGAAGGCAGTCTACACGAATAAACAAGGTATGCAAAGGGGTGAAATGGATCGCTGGGTCCTACCACCTTGGTGAAAACTTGCTGGGAGCCGAGGGTTATATAGGCCTCTTGCAAAAGCTTCAGCAGGTACCATTGGGGAACAGGCTTTGACCCCATAGGTGATATATTTTCCCTTCAGATTTAGTCAGAGAACATGACTGGAACAGAACAATACATCCACACAGAGCAAACTTGAACTAATATAAACTTCTTCTTATGATTAATTTTCACACTTTTAGCATATAGTGACCAGTGGTGTTGTAAATACCTAAAGAGTTACATATGCCAAGTAAGCATACATGTAAGTGACTACATGTGGTGTGATAGAACTTCAAGACCCTAGGCATAGTTGTCTATAGTAACATGAAAGCAAATAAGAAGAACTTGTCAAAGTCTAGAATTCTTGATTAGCTTGATTCCATAATAACCCAATGGAAGAAATGCTAAGCAAGTGCATATTGATTATCTGGAGGGCTGGCTACACGAATAAGCAAGGTAAGCAAAGGGGCGAAATGGATCGCTGGGCCTTACCACCTTGGTGAAAACTTGCTGGGACCCGAGGGTTATATATGCCTCTTGCAAAAGCTTCAGCAGATACCATTGGGGAACAGGCATTGACCCCATAGGTGATATCTTTTCCCTTCAGATTTAGTCAGAGAACATGACTGGAACAGAACAATACATCCACACAGAGCAAACTTGAACTAATATAAACTTTTTCTTACGATTAATTTTCACAATTTTATCATGTAGTGACCGGTGGTGTTGTAAATACCTAAAGAATTACATATGCCAAGTAAGCATACATGTAAGTGACTACATGTGGTGTGATAGAACTTCAAGACCCTAGGCATAGTTGTCTATAGTAACATGAAAGCAAATAAGAAGAACCTGTCAAAGTCTAGAAATCTTGATTAGTTTGATTCCATAATAACCCAATGGAAGAAATGCTAAGCAAGTGCATATTGATTATCTGGACGGCTAGCTACACGAATAAACAAGGTAAGCAAAGGGGCGAAATGGATCGCTGGGCCTTACCACCTTGGTGAAAACTTGCTGTGACCCGAGGGTTATATATGCCTCTTGCAACAGCTTCGGCAGATACCATTGGGGAACAGGCTTTGACCCCATAGTTGATATCTTTTCCCTTCAGATTTAGTCAGAGAACATGACTGGAACAGAACAATACATACACAGAGAGCAAACTTGAACTAATATAAACTTCTTCTTACGATTAATTTTCTTACTTTTATCATATAGTGAACAATGGTGTTGTAAATACCTAAAGAATTACATATGCCAAGTAAGCATACATGTAAGTGACTACATGTGGTGTGATAGAACTTCAAGACCCTAGGCAAAGTTGTCTATAGTAACATGAAAGCAAATAAGAAGAACCTGTCAAAGTCTAGAACTCTTGATTAGTTTGATTCCATAATAACCCAATGGAAAAACTGCTAAGCAAGTGCATATTGATTATCTGGAAGGCAGGCTACACGAATAAACAAGTTATGCAAAGGGGCAAAATGGATCGCTGGGTCCTATCACCTTGGTGAAAACTTGCTGGGACCCGAGGGGTATATATGCCTCTTGCAAAAGCTTGAGCAGATACCATTGGGGAACAGGCTTTGACCCCATAGGTGATATATTTTCCCTTCAGATTTAGTCACACAACATCACTGGAACAGAACAATACATCCACACAGAGCAAACTTGAACTAATATAAACTTCTTCTTACGATTAATTTCACACTTTTATCTTGTAGTGACCGGTGATGTTGTAAACACCTAAAGAGTAAGCATACATGTAAGTGACTACATTTGGTGTGATAGAACTTCAAGACCCTAGGCATAGTTGTCTATAGTAACATGAAAGCAAATAAGAAGAACCTGTCAAAGTCTAGAACTCTTGATTAGTTTGATTCCATAATAACCCAATGGAAAAACTGCTAAGCAAGTGCATATTGATTATCTGGAAGGCAGGCTACACGAATAAACAAGTTATGCAAAGGCACGAAAT
>NW_028296309.1:0-62484 GCF_964197995.2 Scardinius erythrophthalmus
TTGCACAGAAGTCGCCCACCAGCCGCAACTTTCAGAAACTTTTTTCTTTTCTTTTTTTTTTAGCTCAACTGTCACAGAATCGAACACACAGCAGTGGGATATTATAGATAGCAAAGGACACATGCTGCCTTCAAAAATCAATCAAATGAGGAGGAGACTTCTCAAGGAGACTTGCCTTGCCATCCTACCTCTATATGCTGCCTGTGAGAACAGACTTTTTTCAGCTTTCGGACACAGACGTGTAAAAAAAATCATTCATGTAGTCTGCAGAATCTTCAGTGATTTCTAAACGTCAATATTCAATAAAATATAGTCAAATTGCTAATAACTACAATGTTTATAATCAAGTTAAACGCCATATTGAATTTAATACAGATGAAATCGAGACTGTGAGGTATAGACGTACTGTCTTTTCAATGGCATGCACTGTATAAAGGTCCTACATCACGTAATTTTCACAACTCACAACAGAACTGTTGTATGGAACTTTTCTACTGAAAGTTAAAATTTGTATATGACAGTCAAATTTGAGGTCTGAGTCAAAAATTACACCCTAGATTAGTGGCATGACTTTTAATGCAGGATGTGAACTGTCCCCTGCACTTAACTGAAGTATTTATTTATTTTTTTGCAGTGAATTACAATTTTTGTCTTTTTGTCATTTAACAGTAAGAGTAATAGGAATTCATCCATCATTTCACATCCTCAAGGCAATCAGCAGTGTATTTTCAACTGCATTATTTCCTGCTTTAAAAGTAAGATACAACTGATGTATGTATACAACTGAAATTATGATCTTTATAACAAACAGTGATATGAAATGCCTTGTTTATTAAATGACAACATGTAAAGGGGGAAAAGTAGCAGCCCTAGAATAAAGCTCTGAGGTACCCCGTAAGTTATAGGAGTAGAATAAGAATGACAGTTCACAGACTTTACCATGAATGTTCTGCACTTCATGTAAGAGAACCAACATAAGGCCACTTCATTTCCCCGACACACAGCTCAAGGCAATCTAACAGAACAGAATAACATGATCCAGCGTGTCAAAAGCTGCACTCAAGTTTAGCAAGACAAGGCCGACACAGTTTCCATGGTAGCTTCTAAGAAAATGCCATTTAGCACACTAATAAGGGCAAACTCAGTATTTTGAACAGTTTTTAAACCCGACTGAATCTTATCCATGATATTTATCTCAGCTAAGAATGAAGAGAACTGTCAGAATACAACCTTTTCTAGAATTTTTGCTATGAAAGGATGTTTAGAAATAAGATGGAAATTAAGAAGCCCAGAATGGTCCAGACAGGGTTTCTTTCTTTTTTTTCTTTTCAAACTTGATGGGACACCACCCTGACTCAGACTTGTTAATAATTTATCAAATACATAGACCAAAAGTATCAAAAACGAACTTCAGTGAAAATTCTTGTCAAAATCACATCATTTCAAGATGATGTGACTTTTAATGCACACATAATCTCTTTGATCTCAGTCAGTGACATCATCTTAAAGGCTCTTAACGAGCCAGCGGGAGCCACAACTTCACAAGCTGGAACGCGGATCGAATACCATATACTTTATTAATAAAAAAACTGTAAAACCCTAAAAATACCATAACAAATGCATTGCTCATTTTTAGTTCATGTTAGCTATTGCATGAGCTGGGACCCTATTGTAAAGTTTTACCGTCACGTTTGAAGTACACAAAAAAAATTATATGATTAAGAATGACGACATTTTTTTTACATTGCATTAACTCAACAAAATAAGTTAAGCAATTTTCAACTTTTTTATAAGTTATACAAGATCAACTCATTTTTAAAAAACAGTTAAATGTAATTTAAGTTGAAATGACTTAAACATCCTAGTTCACAGAACAAGTGTGAAAGTCATTTTGAATAATGTTATTTTATAATAAATCAATAACGCCTGAAAAAACCCATCACTAAAACACCAGGTTTTGGGATTAATGCCTCAATTGACATATCTTTTCTGCAACTGTTCTACTTTTGATCAATTCATCAATTCAATTTATAAATTCTGGATTAGGTCCAATGTTGGTTGATTAAAAAAACTGAAGCTTCAGAAAGATTTTCTGCCACATCATTCAACAAATTCATCTCACATTTTTTGCCTTGCAGGTGTTTGTTCACTATGTGGAAACAGTATGCTGCTGTATGTGTCCTTCAAGAAGAAGCACCTGTTAAAACCAGCCGAGTTCTTCATTATTAACCTGGCCATCAGCGACCTGGGCATGACCCTCAGCCTCTATCCCCTCGCGGTCACCTCAAGCTTCGCTCACAGGTAACGAGTTTGAGGACCTTTTTAGACCACACATAAGCAGCATGGCAAGCTGTGCTTCAGCGTAACTGTAACATCAGGAGACCCCTACATAATTTTTTTTTTATTGTCGGTCCTTAGTTTTTGATCTTAAGTTCTATACCAAGAGGACATGAATCTCATGAGGACATCTGTAAAAATAAATACGCATGGCTCCTCAGTGATAAAACTCATGCTTTTGGATGAAGATAAATTCATGGTGGAGGTGTGAGTTTGTGATCCTATGAACCCAGAACATGAAAATGGACACGGTATTGGCTTAAATGGGTTGCGTTTTATCTCTCACAATGATGGATGTCATTTAAAAAAATGTGGTTACTTTGTTTTAATGGTGAAAAAGGATTTTGGATTGATCCCCTGCAAGTAAATTATCACATGACCTTGGTGTTTATACATTTTTTTTTTTTAAACGGTATGTAATTTGGCAGAACTTTTTTACATGGGTGGTGGGAGACAATTTTGGATTTGGACTGCAATAAAACATCGACTAACCCCCTGTAAATGTTGAAAATACCTTATGTCCGCATGAGAAACAATTAGTTTGTAAAGCTTGTAAAGATTTTTTTATTATTATTATTATTATTTTTTGCTATCTCCTTTTCTTTCGGTGTCATTTCTCTGTCCCATACACACATACTTGGCTGTCACTTCGCTTTAGCTTGTCATGTTACCAAGGCAAAATGGTTCATATAAACCAAACCAAAAAGGCACAGGCACACACATAGTACATGCAGTTCAACGCTCCATGAAGAGGTTACAGGAAACCGGCCGGTAAACTCAAAGATAATGGTGATGGAAGCAGTCATGTAAAAAATGCTGTAGACTGACCCAATCCAATGGCTCCTTTTGCACAGAGCGGCTCTGTCTCACAGCCAGAACACTTCTCACACACAAATCCAGTCCTCAGCCATCAGAGTTAAACTGTCCTTTACTCCAGACTGTGGTTAAGAAGAATGACAATTGCAATTACTAGTTTGTTTGACTTCATGCTGCATCTGGAATGTAACTCCAGTCAGAGATGTACCCAAGACATTATTTAGGCTATGTCTTTCTCGTTTTGTGGCAGCGGTGGATTGCACATCAGGCAAACAAACTCGAGAATGTCGTTTCATGCACTATTTATTGCACATTTGTTGGGTGGTTTTGTGTAAGACAGCAGATAAAATGCAACTAATCATATAATCGTGCATAGCACAATAAATAAGTAGGAAAAAATGCTTCCCTTCTTGTTGACATCAGAGGACATGTGTCCAATCAAACTCTACAATATTTTGCCATGAATTCATCTGTCACATTGGTTATGTGGGTTATACTGATACAATACTTTGCCTATGTTTGTTAAGCTGGTAAATGACATGTATTGTGTTGTGTTATGTGCGTTTACTAAATGATTCCTTTTTCCTGTCCAGTCTGCCATTTGCATTTATGCCTTTGGCAGATTTTTTCAATGTCCATAGCTTTTTATATTTTTGCCAGTGTGTGTGTGTGTTTCCTGGGAATCAAACCTATGACCTTTGCATTGACCCTAGTCATATGCTCTTCCATTTGAAAACAGGAACGTCATATACGTATTATCATGAACTGCATAACCCAACAATGTGTCAAATACAAATTGTTAGGTTAATGCAGTTCATGAGAATATTAATTAATTTCAGTTTTCTATTTGGTTAACATTTTATAGTTATGTTTTGAATTTCATTTGTTTTATGTTGAAATAACTTCTGAGTGTTACTTCAAACATCTATCCTTGATCTTGATCTCTATTTTGCTGTTTCTTATGAGTGCTGTTTCTGTTTTTTCGCAGGTGGCTTTATGGAAGGACAGTGTGTGTGATCTATGCCTTCTGTGGTGTTCTGTTCGGGATCTGCTCTCTGACCACTCTCACTATACTCAGCACTGTTTGCTGCCTCAAAGTCTGCTATCCACTTCATGGTATTCATACACTATACATTCTAGTTTTTAAATGTAGTGGTGTCCAAAAGTCCACTAGTGAAAATGCCTCTATTTCCCAAATGCACAATTTTTTTGGTTTAATGTCTCAAATCAACACACAGTACTGGTGTTTCATTCCTGAATAAATCAGTATTTTGTGAACACTTTAGTTGAGAGAATGATTCAATTACTCGCTTGTTTTGTTCCTCAATGAATTACAGTTTTTAATGAATCATTTGAATGGACGATTCAATGATTTGCTCATAAAGATGGCCCTGTCATAGGCCCCATTACTCACTATCCTCTACTCTTTACTCTATTTGATTATATGCATTGCCGCGTTTCCACCGCAGGAACTTTACCCAGGAACCAGGAACTTTGGGGTGGTGCTCGGTGTGTTTCGACCGCAGGGACCAGGGTCTAAATGAAGTTCCGGGTAAATATGTCCCCCTCAGAAAGTCCCTGCTGGCGAGGTAGTACTTTTTAAAAGTTCAGGAACTTTCAGGGGTGGGACTTGGGCGCTGAACATGCTGATTGGTTGAGTTCACACAGCATTTTGATTGGTTGACTCACGCTGCGTTCTATTTCAACCACCATTTTTGAAAGTCTGTTGTGGTGTGTGCAGTAAGAGTTTTTTGCTATTCGAATCAACGATGGAGTTTAAAAATTTAACCGATGGACCAACAACAAGGTTCTGGCTTTATTAAGCTTAATCTCAGAGGATGAAATCCAGCGGGAACTGTAAAGTAGTGCTCAGTCCTACGTCACCGGACTAATTTGCCTAATCTTCACGGTACTTTAGATCGCGATGGAAATGCAGACAGCAACAGGTCTGGGGGAAAAAAGTTACTGGGACAAATTGTTCCAGATAATTTTGGTGGAAACGTGGCTTAAGTGTGAACTCGGGGAAAGTTTTCATCAAGGGTGCATACTGGCAGCAAAGGGGGCGCTTGTTAAAACCCTAAAATGACAAACGGGACACCCATATGGTCTTTGTCGAGTTCACATGAAGTGTGCCATTTGGGACAGGGCCATAGTCACTTAAAAAAAGAGTAACTGAACCCCCATTAATTCTATTCTATTCTGTTATTTTATATTATATTATGTGTCTCTGTAGGTAATAGGTTCAGCTATGAGCACGGCCGTGTGTTAATAGCGTGCGCGTGGGCCTATGCTCTTGTGTTCGCTTGCTCCCCTCTCGCCCATTGGGGGCAGTATGGTCCCGAACCCTACGGGACGGCCTGCTGTATCGACTGGTCCTGGTCCAATGACGACTCAGTTGCCAGCTCCTACACCACTGTGCTCTTCATCGCCTGTTACTTGCTGCCATGCGGCATCATCATTGTCTCCTACACACGCATACTGCTCACAGTCCGAGAGTCCCGCAGAGCGGTGGAGCAGCACGTCTCCGTGCAGACACGCATGGGCAACATCCAGGCAATCATAGTGAAGGTGCAGTCTTACTGTTTTAGCAGTTTTTTGTCTTTTGACGATAATATCCTCTTGACACAGCTACATACTTACCTCACACAATTAGACAAATTAACCATTTTCCACTCAAAACCACATTAATTACGAAATTATTTTTTTTATTTAAATATATAGATTTTTGGCACAAAAATAAATTAAATGTTTAAATGTATTAAACAGTTATTTTAAAGCTGCATTTCGTAACTTTTTTGGGGGTTAAAAATTATCCAAAATAAATTTTGAGCAAGTACATAACCAGCCAGTGTTCAAACATTCTGCTTGCCTTAGCTCGATTCAAAACGGTAAGCTTGTAATTATGTTTTCAATTCCAGTGGTACTGGTGGATTTCCCCGAGAAATTCGAGCATGTCTTTGTGTCATTACGTCACATCTGTACATATAAAGAAGGTGTCCCGGCTAGTAGGCTATATTGTGTGTGAGGATGTTGGAGGTGGAGATTTATAGCCTTTTCTCACAGCACTTGATATAATTAAACTTATCAATTTGATGGCGGATCCAGAAAGGTTCAAACGACAATCACCAGTGACAACTGGAGATTCACCCGTTGTACAATGCAACAGACTTTGGTCTTTGGACTGGCTACAGAAAAAAAGAGACTGCAACCGGGCCCATGTGAAAACAAGGATAAATATCGGAAGATATATTTATATTTAAGATACAATATGTAAGAATTTTGCATTAAAATATCCCAAAATCTCAAGGCCAGTGTTATATATTTTGTTAAGTTGATTACTTACAATATCCCAAATGTTTCCAACTATTTTTAAATCGTGAGAAAATTGCGATTTTAACCAAGGAAACGGGGCGTTAGAGCAGGGGGGAGCTGGGAGTCGCTAGTCAATTGTGTCATATCCGCGTTACCCTCGGTTTCCGCTCGTACTGCGTGGAGTCCTGGACAAATGCGGAAGTTGTAGTTGTAGCGTCTATCAAGCAACAAACGTTAGCTTGTTTCGTGCTGTCGTTATGGAACACAATTATTCTTTACCGATTGCAGCTAATTCTGTCGACAAAGCATGCTTCATTTTATATTTTCCACATGTAGCATTCAGTTATGTTTATGTAAGTAAAGTATTATTTCTTTAGATTTGTGTTTAACGTTAGTTTATTGACATTGTTTATCTGGTGTTTATGGCAATGTAAATAAATATAGCATGTGTTATACATAAAGATTAATCAGTATTTTGGCAAATGATGTGGGTATGTTCGAATGTACTTTTGTTTAGAACACGCAAAATTGCACAGCCTTATCACAACAATGAATTCGACATACAGTAACATCTATGATAACCAATGTTAAACCTTACTTTTATTGCTGTTAATTCATTTTGATGAAATAAAAGTGTGATAAGGTTCAGGAGTCAGGAAGGAAGAAGACAGGGGTCAGCGTGCCTGGGACTACTTTATTAAAATAAAACAAAACAAAAGTCGTGCATTCACCGTGGCAACCGCAACGCACAAATAAGCTCAAAAATGAGAGCTCGGATCCACCGGTTTTCTTTCTCTGCGTCCAGTTTTCTCTCCAGTCGCTCTCTCGTTCCAGCGCGGCTTATAAGCGGTCTCTCCACGCCAATAATACAGCAATAAGACACAGGTGTTCGTCATTTGCACTTGCACTGCCGAGGCACAACCCACGTAAAATAATTGCAATTGCAGATTTCGAACAGAGATGGTGACAAAGAGGAAAAATTACGGACTGCAGCTTTAAATTGGTAGAATATTTCACAATGTTACTCTCTTCACTGTATTTTTTATTTAAATAAATGTAGTCTCGGTGAGCATAAGAGACTTCTTAAGAAAAACTATCCAACATACATTTGAACTCCTTCAATACTGTAAAATGATCTCATGATGTAAGTTCTTCATGACGGATCTTTCTTGATCTCTCTCTGTCTTTCCTCAGCTGAGTGTTGCGGTGTGTATAGGATTCTTTGCTGCATGGAGTCCATACGCGCTGGTGTCTATGTGGGCGGCGTTCGGCCGTTTTGAGGACATCCCGCCCATGGCCTTTGCCATCCCTGCGGTTTTTGCCAAATCCTCCACCCTGTATAACCCTCTCATCTACCTCTTGCTCAAACCCAACTTCCGCCACCTCCTCTGCAAGGACATGCGCTCCCTGCGAGGGGTTTGCGTGCACCACTGCCTATGCCAGTGTTTTCCCCGCCCATCACTGGCCCTCAGTCTGCGGCGACAAGGCCAATCCATCTCAGATTCAACGGGGGGGCCTGTAGGTCCATGTCACTGCCCTTGCGAGAGGTGCAATGACCCGTTTGAGCAGTTTAAGCAGTACCCACGCCGCTGTCCCGTCAAAGTGAACACTGTGCAGTTGTCTCTGCAGGACAGCACCGAACCTGAATTGGAGCCGGAACAAGAACCTAGAGTGATAACAGAAGTCAAACCAAAGAGCCAGTCACTTGAGTGTAAGAAGTCCGTGCGGGTGATCGTGAGAGGGCGGAAATGCTCCGAGATTGACAGTCTGGAGATCACCTTGGAAACTGTGCCTGCTCACTGCAATGCTGCCAAGAACACCAAGCCGTAACATCTGAGCCTATGCATGGGTGTGTGTTAATACTCGTGCTGTATTCGCTTGCCTCAGAGGGGAGTAAATAGACTTTCACATTTGCCTCAATTAAGGCGCTGAGAACAAATTTCTTTCCGAATAAATTTCTTTCCGAATAAATTATTGTGTGTATTGACATGTCTGCAATGGAGTGCAATGATTGTTTTGTTATTTTATTTCTTATGGACAACTGACACAATATATGCATTGTTTAACACATTGAATTTTTAAATGAAGTGTTTCTTAGCTACCTGCTGAGGGAACAAACAAATCGCTTTGATAAACGTGAAGGTGTACGTGTTGGAGAAACCTCCTTTCAAATCTCTGTAAGTGATACGCTTCAAATTTTGACTGTATTGACGTCCATGTTTATATTCATTCACACTAATGTAGTATCTACACTCTTAGAAGAATTGGTTCTATAAATGAAAGTGTAATATCATTTAATACATTTCTCCTTACAGAACCTTTTTGGGATAAAAGGTTTAGCGTTCTATATAAACCCTATTGAACCTTTTTTTTTTAAAGAGTGTAATTATAGTTTTAATTACTTTTTTATGCTATCTAATCCAAACTTAACACTTAAAAATAAATAAATAAAATAATTGAGAACTACATGATACATATTACGCACATTAAGCCATCAAAACTGGAAAATGAGAGACAAAATCACAATACTCTAAGCGATTCTACAGAGAAATGGACTTCATCTGAATACTTCCATACTATGTAGTTTGTGAAAAACACGTGAGCCAAGTAGTTTGCCTGAATTCATAGTGTTCATAAAACAGTATGCAAACAGTACCTTCAATGGCATTCAATGGACACTTTACTATCCCATGAGGCCACGGGAGATGATTTGCGAATGGCAGTGAAGCAACGCAACTGATGACGTTGGTCACAAATCACATACAGAAATGTTTTAACGTAAAATACGTTTCAAATCAAATGTAGTTCCTACTTCATATTATGTGATTTTGGACGCAGCAATGGAGACCAGTTTGTATATGAAGCTGTAAGGGCACTCATGTGATTGTCAGAGTATGCAGGAGAAAAAAAAAGTTGTTTAAAGGACAAAAATATACTTTTGATATAAAAAAACATGCAAAATACATTTTAATCTATTATATAAAATATTTATGTCCAGTGAATTTTCACTTTCTGTTGCCAGATGTGGCAAAAATCAAATTTTCGACACTGCTTTAGGATCTATTTTATGTGATTGCTAAGGATCTGCACTGTAAAAAAAATCTTTTTTATGATTTGTCATCACAACTTTTTATCTTTTGTCAAATTAATCTCCTTCATTGTATTAACTATTATTTATTTATTTATTTCATTTATCTTAAAATTTTAAGACTACCAGGTATTTTACTTTAAGTAACAAAAAAAAAAAAAAAAATTTGCTTATCTGAACAGGGATTCAGGGAAACACTTTGGTTGCATCCAAAATAATGTAAAAATATGAAGTATATATATGTGTGTGTTATAGTTGTGTGTTGAACCTCTCAATTTTTCAAGTCTTTTTTATTAAGTCTCGCATAATCTCTATATTACAGAATATTTGTACAAGTATTAATTGCACTGTCAGCTTCATTCAGTTGCCAACAAAGAGCTCATTTGATTGGCACAGGCTCTTTAAATAAGATGTACCACATATCATATGCCATATGCTTTTTTGTTATTTATTAAAATCATTATCATTATTCCAATCAAAAGTATTTTTGATATAAGCTATTTATTTAAATTCACTATTTTCTTTTTTTATAAATTCCATATTTATTTAATTATTTATTTATTTATGCATTTTGATCAAGTCAAAATATATAGATACATATATCATGTGGGAAGAACCTTAGTCTGAAAGATCATTAATACTGTTACTTAATTACTTAAGTATGTAAACCCTTTAAATGTGACTAATGTCTCAGAGTGATGTGCATTGCATAATTGGAGGAATAATTTACATCAGCCCCATCGTATCGGTGCTGCTTATCAACAGTTAAAACTTGGCTTTTTATTCTTTCTTTTAAAAAAAAAAATAAGACTAAAATTGGGTAAAAAGAAGAGAAAAATAAAATGACGAAAAGTTATAATGTGTCAGTCTGTTTTTTTTTCTGTTTTTTCTTTTTCTTTCAGTGACAGTCAGACAGCAGGTGCATAACACTTCACACAAATAAATAATACAACTAAAAAATAGTTACAATGTATATTAACTTTAATAACTTATTAAAAACTAAAACTTATTAAAAAAAACAATGAATAGTTATTTACAGTATAGTACATTGTGCATTCATTGTAAAAATGATTCAGTGCATACTGTTTTGTGCATGAACTTCTGTGTTGTGGATAAAGAAACAGTGAGAAACTAAGACGTGACAAATCTGATGTGAACCTCTGTGTTTGCGGATGTGTTTGGTTTGATCATTTTTTCCACACTCTTTTGAAGTGCTATTTTAGTAACCTTGTCTTATTTCTTTTCATCTGCCATGTTTATTGACTGACAGCATGCATGTGCAAGCTAATAAAAGTGCTTTTGCGTGTGAATTTCAGCTGAGTGAGTCAGAAGTATATGTGGCCATGAGCATTTTGAGCACTGAATATTTTCTCCATAATCATTATATTTTATAACCATGCTGTCAAAATCTTATTCACTTTTTTCATGCTGAGTGAATAATATGTTCTGTCCCCTACAATGCAACCTTTCTGCATTTGTACATCATGAGGACATTAATGATAGTCTAATTATGCCACCAGTGTGATCCTGAAAGGGGAGCATGTCTACGTTCCCACAGCCCTATGTTCCCACAAATGGCCTACCCCTGACCCCACCCCTAAACCTACCCGTAACTGGGGTTTAGACAAATCGTAAAAAAAAAAAAAAAAAAAACATAGGGCTGTGGGAACATAGGGCTGACCCCCCTGAAATTATCGGTTAATTGCATATGGATAGATTAAAAAAATGCACATTTGATAGTTTCATGCATGCATGTTTAAGGTTTACAAAAGAAAGAGAGACCCATTTCACTAAGCTTCAAAATCAAACAGTTTCAGTAAAGTCCTTTTTTTTTTTTATAAAACTGCTAAGTAAAGATAAGGTTTTTTAATATAATAGTACATACTGTATCAATTTTAATGCTCTAAATCTACAAAATATATCTGTGAAGTTCTAAAGCTGTAATTTGTAATAACTTAATCCTGCCAGATGCTTTCAGTTCCTGACACTCTTTCATTCCTTCATGACAGAACATATCGTTAATGTGAAATGAGAGCTGTGCCAATTTTGATATTAAATAACACCAAGGCAGTAAACTTATTCTGTACCATAAATACAGTTTTCCATTGGACAGATTGTGTGTGATTGGGCATGATAAATACAATCTGAACCTGCAAACATCGAAAGACACTGATGCATGTGGATTTAATGTATCATCACCATGGCAACCAAGCTGTTTATCAGCATATGACATTTCTTGCCGATGCAGTAAGACGACAAGCAAACACACAAACCTGTGGGCCCATATGAATTCTGATTCAGTCCCCAATTTAAACATATAACCAACAGAAAGCTTGATTTCTAATCTATAAAATCTATTTGGACTCATTTCCTCTGTTTGCTGATTTGTACTTCAAACCAATTCCTTGACATATGGTCACTAAATCTAGTAACATCTTACAGGGTCTATGTAAATTAAATGAATTACAGTAAATCCAGTAATTGTATGTTGGCCAATGTGTGTGTGAACCAAATATGCGTCGTTGGTTCAATTGATAAAATTCTCCCAACAAGCGGCACGTGTGCTTGAGCATCCCACACATGCACACACTCGCACAGCTTATGCACTTCGAGGAGAAAATCTGTGACGGATAACTTGGAAATGCACAGCCCACACAGATGAACTCATGCAGAGTTTATAGAGCGACTTTTCATGGCCAAGACATTATAACAAGACGCTGACAGGAAGGCTTTTCCAAAAGCTAGCATATATCTGCCCCCTAAGACACCTTGCTTTAGCCAAGATCTAAGGCAGCATTGCAAATATCATTTACTGAGAAGGCACTCCCAGAATGCACTATGACATGCTCTGTGAAAAATACAATAATTTATGGAGAGAGAAATGTTGATAGTAAGCTTATTTAATCCAATACTGAAAAGTACAAATAAAAGAAAGTGTATAAAAAGAGTAAATTAGTTTCTTCAGCTTGATTGTTTAGCCCATCATCAGTGAGTATTTTAAGTTTATCTTAGCAACATGCTAATGGCATCGACTGCCTGCTATTTCAACTTGTATCAGTGGAAGAAAGTGATTTATTTTGACAATAGAGCATGTCTGGTAGTTTCTGTCAAAAATGTCGCAATGCAAAAAAAGGTTTTGGTTTTAGGCCTATTTGAAATGAAATAGCCAATATTTCTCTTCACTTTAATGATTCTCTGTGGTCATGTTGGCAAAGTCGGCATGAAACGGAAGTTGCAATAGTCTTTTCTTCCTTATTGTGACGTAGGCCTATCCGAGAGACAGGGTTTCTCGAACAATTATGGCACTTGATTTGTTTTAATGGGAATTTATTGAATCGTTGGACGGTTGTGGTTTGTTATTGGCTGTGATGTCGTGAGTCCAACAGAGAACACATGTCACAGCAAGAGGGAGAGGAAGTTATTTTGATTAAAGATGAGAGGCCACATGGATTAACCCTCAAACGCATACCTTGGGTCTTTAGTGAACCCGGATGTCATTCACCACCATCCTCCTAATTCGTTTTCTAAAGTTAGACATCAACCTTCTTACAATTCCTCAATCAATTCATTAAACAATATAACAAGAAAAAATGTTAGCTAGCGACCCGAGGTGTGTAACAGTGTAAGTATATTTTTTCTGCACAACAATAATTGAATCTTTTTATGACTGAATAAGTGCAATTCACCTTTATTCCACAATGTGGTAATGTCTGATACACAATGATGAAGTGACGTTTCACTCATAGTCACCGCAGGCAGAAAACAAAAGAATGGGAAGAATCATCAGCAAAACATGAAATGGCTCAGTGATTTACTGCAAAGCATTTACTGAACGCAATCATATTATATTAGTGTCACTGTCACTTGATGGTGGATCTAGTGAAGAAGCTGTCAGCAATCAAAATTTTGATTTGATGTTGAAAATTGTTTTAAGAATATGTTTGAGATTGCGAATGTGAGCCAGATGCTGAATGTACTGGGAAATACGCTCTGATGAGGACAGTGATGATGGTATAAAACATCTTCTCAAACTGAACCCTTCCAATCTCCAAAAGGTAACAAAATAGGCTATGCTTTATTTTATTCTTCTGTAATTGTTACTCTAATATCAGGAGAGTTTTATATTATTGCGACAGGTAGAGATCCACCCCTGTTAGATTGGTGAAACATGCATTTAAGGGTTAAAAAAGTAGTGATGAATGATTCATAATCATATAGGCTATCATTTATAATATAACAATTAAAAACAGCAAAGCATCTCACTGAGACAGAGAGCTAGAAAACAGAACCTATAGCCTAGGCTACAATGCTAACAAAAAAAGAGCAAATAAGGATAATGGAAAAAAAAAAGAGAAAAGTAGCCTGCATTCGTGAATTTCATGTAGCCTATGTAAAATGATTAAATAAAAGACCGAAGGGGGAAATACGTAAAAAGATTGACGATGAAAAGTTCAAGAGAATGGAGAGAAGGATGAAGCGGTAGGAGCGGGGATATTTTTAGAGCATTGCCCCCCTGTTTCCTGCTGCCTCACGTGAGGCTAAATTTAGATCGGCTGTTGGCGACAGAGACCAGCAGTGAATACAAAACAGTAGGCTACACACAAATTTCTGTCCTCATAAATCACAAAACACACACACTCACACTCATTCATTAAAACGAGCTCATCAGTGACTGAGCAATTATGGAAGAGAACCACCAAACCAAGATGTCACGAGGCTATGGGTGCTTTTCGTATCTTATGCTAATCATTTAACAGGGTGTGGGTGGTTTTAACTGTCGCGGTGAGCAAATTTACTTATGACTATATAAAATATGACTTAAGTTTTTCTCCGTCAAGACCAAACTGTAAAAAATAAAAATGAAATTAAAGCTGCAAGCAGCATTTATCGGGGTTCAAGCAGTTAAGGCCGTTAAGGACTTTAAGCACAAAAGCATCAAAAGTTATAAAGTTTTATTTAGCAAGCATGACATCATAGATGGAAAAGACCATGTTCTAGCATGATTTACCATGATATGCCACATTCTAGCATGATTTACCATAGTTTATCATGATTTACCATGGTTTACCATGATTTACCTTGTTCTAGCATAGTTTACCATGAATTTATCTCAGTTTACCTTGATTTACCATGTTCTAGCATGATTTACCATGATATACCACATTCTAGCAAGATTTACCATAGTTTATCATGATTTACCCTGTTCTAGCATAGTTTACCATGAATTTATCTTAGTTTACCTTAATTTACCATGTTCTAGCATGATTTACCATGATATACCACATTCTAGCATGATTTACCATAGTTTATCATGATTTACCATGGTTTACCATGATTTACCCTGTTCTAGCATGATTTACCATGATATATCACGTTCTAGAATGATTTACCAGGATTCTAGCATGATTTACCTTGATACACCACATTCTAGTATGATTTACTATGATTTACCATGTTTCTAGCGTGATTTACCATGATTTACCACATTACTAGCAATTATGTGAAGTGTCAGTGCAAATGAAGTGATAAACACTGTCAAAATATGATTTTGTTATAATAGTTATTGTTATATAAGTGATTTGCACAAAGCACATGTGAAAAGACTTCATAAGTAGAATGGCCAGCAGAGGGCACTAGAAGACCACTTATTGGCTCAGTTTCACTTTAAATTTCATTATTTTTACCAGTTTTCTGCACTAAATCAAATCAGTTTTTCCATGTTAACTCAATAATGCATGCTTACACACACACACACACACACACACACACACACACACACACACACACACACACACACACACACACACACACACACACACAAAGGCAAATGTTGTTGTTGTTTTTTCAATGCTATTGGGATATGTCATAATGAAAATATATTTGAATGGTCTATAAACATTTCACAAAGTCTTTGTAAGCTATTAATCAGAAGATTCAGAATTTATTCAGAAACCTAAGACTACACAAACACATTATGTTGTAGATACAGACATTTGAACTATATGATGTGATCAAACTGTCAATACTAATACTTTAACGGATGGATTTTGACTAAATGTAATTGTAATTGTAAATGTTAAAATAGTGATTTTATAAATTTTAAACAGCAGGGGGCAGTAAAATACAACTTATTGGCTTAATATGCCATTATATTCATATAATTTTCACCTTTTTAACTGTTATAGAGGCAAATTTTGTCCGATCGGTCTGAAAATTTTCATGCATGTTCAGAGTGATATTTCACTGGCTTTTTAAGAAGGTCTGAGTCATTCATTAAAGAGATATAGGCTTTCGGGGACACTTGGTAAAGGCTACATTTTGAAGTGAACCTATTATAACTATCCAAATGAAGTAGTTCAACTTTTTCTGACAATTATTGACCTAGTGAGTCCAGAGAATTGTATTGCACTAGTTTTGAACATTATGATATGAAAATTATATGATCAGAGATGGAAAAGACCTTTTACAGCCAATACAGGCAGTTTACCATAGGGAATATATGGTTTTAAAGCTTTTTAACAGTTATAGCGCCACCTATGGTCCGATCTCCATAAAATTTGGCATGCTTGTTAATGATGTTATGTCACATATGCTCACCAATTTTTGTGAAGTTCTGAGTTTTTATTTAGGATTTATAGGATATTTAATGTATTTTGCCACGCCCATTTTATAAATGACCCTATTAGAGCCATCCAAATGCAAAATTTCAACTTTTTTTTGATAGTTTTTGATCTAGAGAGTCCAGAGAATTGTCCTAGACTGGTCTGGTTCCGATCGGGTGAAAAACCTAGGACTAGTTCGCAAAAGTAGGTTTTTCACATGTTTGCGAATATTTAATGAATGGTTTGATTGACAGCAATGGTTCTTGAGGCAAAGTTGTTCAGGATGAGGAGATCTATCAAATGATATACATATTGTGTGGATATTTGTAACACCACGTGATTACAGAGCCGTAAAACTCGTTAGCGCCAACTAGTGGCCGATTTCTTTCAAAATTCTTACAGACCTCTAGGGCCTTGAGTCGAACATGCCCATCGAGTTTCGTTCCGATCGGTCTCCGTTAACCTTGTCTAATAGGTGCTCAAACTTCATTGGCCGATGGCGGCCATGTTTTTTGAGATACGCCAATGTCCTCATACACATACATGGCACCTTGGACCAAGACACTGCATACCAATTTTCAAGTCAATCGGACTAACGGTCAGGTGGTTATAGCCTGTTTTATGTTTTTTTCATGTTATAGCGCCACCATGAGGCCAATCGTCGCGATTTTTTTACTGTGACCTCAGATTGATCTCTTACACATGTGTACCAAGTTTGGTGAAGATACCTCATTTACTTCTGGAGTTATAGCCATTTTAGTAAAATAGGCCCCGCCCACAACGTACGTTTTGGCGGCCCTTAGCGTCCGTGAATCGAAATTTCAACTTTTTTTCGATAGTTTTTGATATTCAGACTCTAGAGAACATTTCTGCACTGGTTTGGTTCCGATCGGGCGAAAAACCTAGGACTAGTTCGCAAAAGTATGTTTTTGACAAAATTCAAAATGGCGGAAAATCTATCATGGCGGAAATGAAATCGGAGATATACGTTTTGTTCGTCAGGCGTCCAGCTTTCCAATGATATAAGACACTTGAGTCTACGTCATACGGTCTAGTAGTTATGAGCAGTTTTGCGCTTTTGGTTGCTATAGCGCCACCTATGGGCCAATCGGGGTCATACTTTTATAGGTTCTCCCCAAATTGAGGACTACCATTTGGCCAAGTTTCAAGGTTCCAGCTCTTACGGTTTGGTCTGCACAATGCGTTTTAGGGGAAAATAATAATAATAATAATAATAATTAAAGCTGCAAGCAGCATTTATAGGGGTTCAAGCAGTTATGCATTTTGTTACGATAAGTGTAACACCACGTGATTACAGAGCCGTAAAACTCGTTAGCGCCAACTAGTGGCCGACTTCTTTCAAAACTCTTACAGACCTCTACGGCCATGAGTTGAACATGCCCATCGAGTTTTGTTCCGATCGGCCTCCATTAACCTTGTCTAATAGGTGCTCAAATTTCATTGGTCGATGGCGGCCATGTTTTTTTGAGATACATGAGATACGTTAATATCTAACGGTCAGGTAGTCATAGCCCTTTTCAAGTTTTTTTCATGTTATAGCGCCACCTAGTGTTCAATCATCGCGATGTCTTTACTGTGACCCCAGACTGAACTTATACACATGTGTACCAAGTTTGGTGAAGATATCTCATTTACTTCTCGAGTTATAGCTATTTTAGTAAAATAGGCTCCTCCCACAACATGAATTTAGCAACCTCTAGTGACCAGGAACCGAAATTTCAACTTTTTTTTGATAATTATTGACATTCAGACTCCAGGGAACATTTCTGTACTGGTTTGGTTACAATCGGACACAAATCCAGGGACTAGTTCGCAAAAGTAGGTTTTTAACATATTCGTGAATATTTAATGAACTGTTTGATTGACAGCAATTGTTCTTGAGGCAAAGTTGTTCAGAATGAGGAGACCTATCAAATGATATGCATTTTATGACAATAAGTGTAACACCACGTGATTACAGAGCCATAAAACTTGTTAGCGCCAACTAGTGGCCGATTTCTTTCAAAATTCTTACAGACCTCTAGGGCCATGAGTCGAACATGCCCATCGAGTTTCGTTCCGATCGGCCTCCGTTAACCTTGTCTAATAGGTGCTCAAACTTCATTGGCTGACGGCGGCCATGTTTTTTGAGATACGCCAATGTCCTCATAAACATACATGGCACCTTGGACCAAGACACTGCATACCAATTTTCAAGTCAATCGGACTAACGGTCAGGTAGTTATAGCCCTTTTCATGTTTTTTTCATGTTATAGCGCCACCTAGTGTTCAATCGTCGTGACTTTGTTACCGTGACCCCAAATTGAACTCATACACATATGTACCAAGTTTGGTGAAGATATCTAATTTACTTCTCGAGTTATAGCCATTTTAGTAAAATAGGCTCTTTCCACAACGATCAATTAGCGCCCCCTAGAAACCATGAATCGAAATTTCAACTTTTTTTTGATAATTATTGATATTCAGACTCCAGAGAAAATTTCTGCACTGGTTTGGTTCCGATCGGACACAAAACCAGGGACTAGTTCGCAAAAGTAGGTTTTTGACATAATTCAAAATGGCGGAAAAATTTACATACCGTAAATGAAATCGGAGATATACGTTTTGACCTTCAGGCGTCCATCTTTCCAATGATATAAGACACTTGAGTCTACGACATAGGGTCTAGGAGTTATGAGCAGTTTCGCGCTTTTGGTTGCTATAGCGCCACCTATGGGCCAATCGGGGTCATACTTTGATAGGTTCTCCCCAAATTGAGGACTACCATTTGGCCAAGTTTCAAGGTTCCAGCTCTTACGGTTTGGTCTGCACGATGCGTTTTAGCGGAAAATAATAATAACAAGCAGCATTTATCGGGGTTCAAGCATTTAAGGCCTTTAAGCACATAAGCATTTAAGACATTAAGTTTTATTTAGAAAGCTTTTAACCACTGAAATAATAGATGGAAAAGTCCATTTACAGCCAATACAGGCAATTTACCATAGGAAATATATGGTTTTCAAACCTTTTTAACAGTTATAGCGCCACCTATGGTTCGATCAACATGAAATTTGGCATGCTTGTTTAGAATATTATGGCACATATGCTCACCAATTTTCGTGAAGTTCTGATTTTTCGTGTAGGATTTATAAGCTTTTGAGTGCGTTTTGCCACGCCCATTTTCTTTATGACCCAATTATAGCCATACGAAAAATTCAAAAGTTCAACTTTTTTTCGATAATTATTGATCAGGAGAGTCCAGAGAATTGTCCTAGACTGGTCTGGTTCCGATCGGGCGAAAAACCAGGGACTAGTTCGCAAAAGTAGGTTTTTAACATATTCGCGAATAATTAATGAACGATTTGATTGACAGCAATGGTTCTTGAGGCAATGTTGTTCAGCATGAGCAGATCTATCAAATGATATGCATTTTGTGACAATAAGTGTAACACCACGTGATTACAGAGCCGTAAAACTCGTTAGCGCCAACTAGTGGCCGATTTCTTTCAAAATTCTTACAGACCTCTAGGGCTATGAGTTGAACATGCCCATCGAGTTTCGTTCCGATCGGCCTCCGTTAACCTTGTCTAATAGGTGCTCAAACTTCATTGGCCGATGGCGGCCATGTTTTTTGAGATACACCAATGTCCTCATAGACATACATGACACCTTGGACCAAGACACTGCATACCAATTTTCAAGTCAATCGGAATAACGGTCAGGTGGTTAAAGCCTGTTTTATGTTTTTTTCAAGTTATAGCGCCACCATGGGGCCAATCGCCGCGATTTTTTTACTGTGACCTCAGATTGACCTCTTACACATGTGTACCGAGTTTGGTGAAGATAACTCATTTACTTCTGGAGTTATAGCCATTTTAGTAAAATAGGCCCCTCCCACAACGTACGTTTTGGCGCCCCTTAGCGTCCGTGAATCGAAATTTCAACTTTTTTTCGATAATTATTGATATTCAGACTCCAGAGAACATTTCTGTACTGGTTTGGTTCCGATCGGGCGAAAAACCTAGGACTAGTTCGCAAAAGTAGGTTTTTGGCAAAATTCAAAATGGCGGAAAATCTATCATGGCGGAAATGAAATCGGAGATATACGTTTTGTTCGTCAGGCATCCAGCTTCCCAATGATATAAGACACTTGAGTCTACGACATACGGTCTAGGAGTTCTGAGCAGTTTCGCGCTTTTGGTTGCTGTAGCGCCACCTATGGGCCGATTTGGCTAAGTCCGTGTATCTGAGTAGCGAGCAATACTACTACCATTTGACCAAGTATCACGTCTCTAGGCCTTACGGTTTTGGCTGCACGATGCGTTTTAGGGAAGAATAATAATAATAATTAAAGCTGCAAGCAGCATTTATCGGGGTTCAAGCATTTAAGGCCTTTAGGCACATAAGCATTTAAGACATTAAGATTTATTTAGAAAGCTTTTAACCACTGAAATAATAGATGGAAAAGTCCATTTACAGCCAATACAGGCAATTTACCATAGGAAATATGTGTTTTTTAAAGCTTTTTAACAGTTATAGCACCATCTATAGTCCGATCTCCATGAAATTTTGCATGCTTGTTAATGATGTTATGGCACATAAGCTCACCAATTTTCGTGAAGTTCTGAGTTTTTGTTTAGGATTTATAGGCTTTTGAGTGCATTTTGCCACGCCCATTTTCTTTATGACCCAATATACCCATGCGAAAAATGCAAAAGTTCAACTTTTTTTTGATAATTATTGATCTTGAGAGTCCATAGAATTGTCCTAGACTCGTTTGGTTCTGATCGGGCGAAAAACCTAGGACTAGTTCGCAAAAGTAGGTTTTTAACATAATTACGAATATTTAATGAACGGTTTGATTGACAGCAATGGTTCTTGAGGCAAAGTTGTTCAACAAGAGGAGATCTATCAAATGGTATGCATTTTGTGACAATAAGTGTAACACCACGTGATTACAGAGCCATAAAACTCGTTAGCGCCAACTAGTGGCCGATTTCTTTTAAAATTCTTACAGACCTCTAGGGCCATGAGTCGAACATGCCCACCGAGTTTCGTTCCGATAGGCCTCCGTTAACCTTGTCTAATAGGTGCTCAAACTTCATTGGCCGATGGCGGCCATGTTTTTTGAGATACACCAATGTCCTCATAGACATACATGGCACCTTGGACCAAGACACTGCATACCAATTTTCAAGTCAATCGGACTAACGGTCAGGTGGTTATAGCCTGTTTTATGTTTTTTTCATGTTATAGCGCCACCATGTGACCAATCGCCGCGATTTTTTTACCGTGACCTCATATTGACGTCTTACACATGTGTACCAGGTTTGGTTAAAATACCTCTTTTACTTCTGGAGTTATAGCCATTTTAGTAAAATAGGCTCCTCCCACAACGTTAATTTTGCACCCCCTAGCGACCGTGAATCGAAATTTCAACTTTTTTTTGATAATTATTGATATTCAGACTCCAGAGAACAATTCTGCACTGGTTTGGTTCCGATCGGGCAAAAAACCAGGGACTAGTTCGCAAAAGTAGATTTTCGACAAAATTCAAAATGGCGGAAAATCTATCATGGCGGAAATAAAATCGGAGATATACGTTTTGTTCGTCAGGCGTCCAGCTTTCCAATGATATAAGACACTTGAGTCTATGACTTACGGTCTAGGAGTTATGAGCAGTTTCGCGCTTTTGGTTGCTATAGCGCCACCTATGGGCCAATCGGGGTCATAATTTGATAACCTCTCCTCGATTTTTGTACTACCATATGGCAAAGTTTCAAAGCTCTAGCCCTTACGGTTTGGGCTGCACGATGCGTTTTACGGCAGAATAATAATAATAATAATAATAATTAAAGCTGCAAGCAGCATTTATCGGGGTTCAAGCATTTAAGGCCTTTAAGCACATAAGCATTTAAGACATTAAGTTTTATTTGTAAAGCTTTTAACCACTGAAATAATAGATGGAAAAGACCATTTACAGCCAAAACAGGCAATTTACCATAGGAAATATATGGTTTTCAAAGCTTTTTAACAGTTATAGCGCCACCTATCGTACGATCTTCATGAAATTTTACATGCTTGTTTAGACTGTTATGGTACATATGCTCACCAATTTTTGTGAAGTTCTGAGTTTTCGTTTAGGATTTATAGGCTTTTAAATGCATTTTGCCACGCCCATTTTCATTATGACCCAATATACCCATGCGAAAAATGCTAAAGTTGAACTTTTTTTTGATAATTATTGATCTAGAGAGTCCAGAGAATTACCCTAGACTGGTTTTGTTCCGATCGGGCAAAAAACCTAGGACTAGTTCGCAAAAGTAGGTTTTTAACATAATTGCGAATATTTAATGAACGGTTTGATTGACAGCAATGGTTCTTGAGGCAAAGTTGTTCAGCATGAGCAGATCTATCAAATGATATGCATTTTGTGACAATAAGTGTAACACCACGTGATTACAGAGCCATAAAACTCGTTAGCGCCAACTAGTGGCCGATTTCTTTCAAAATTCTTACAGACCTCTAGGGCCATGAGTTGAACATGCCCATCGAGTATCGTTCCGATCGGCCTCCGTTAACCTTGTCTAATAGGTGCTCAAATTTCATTGGTCGATGGCTGTCATGTTTTTCGAGGTACGCCAATGTCCTCATAGACATACATGGCACCTTGGACCAAGACACTGCATACCAATTTTCAAGTCAATCGGACAAACGGTCACGTGGTCATAGCCCTTTTCATGTTTTTTTCATGTTATAGCGCCACCATGTGATCAATCGTCGAAATTTTTTTACTATGACCCCAAATTGAACTCATACACATGTGTACCAAGTTTGGTGAAGATATCTCATTTCCTTTTCGAGTTATAGCCATTTTAGTAAAATAGGCTCCTCCCACAACATTAATTTATCACCCGCTAGCGACCAGGAATCGAAATTTCGACTTTTTTTCGATAATTATTGATCTTCAGACTCCAAAGAACATTTCTGCACTGGTTTGGTTCCGATCGGGCGAAAAACCAGGGACTAGTTCGCAAAAGTAGGTTTTTGACAAAATTCAAAATGGCGGAAAAATTTGCATACCTGAAATAAAATCGGAGATATACGTTTTGACCTTCAGGCGTCCAGCTTTCCAATGATATAGGACACTTGAGTCTACGACATACGGTCTAGGAGTTATGAGCAGTTTCGCGCTTTTGGTCGCTATAGCGCCACCTATGGGCCAATCTGGGTCATACTTTGATAGGTTCTCCCCAAATTGAGGACTACCATTTGGCCAAGTTTCAAGGTTCCAGCTCTTACGGTTTGGGCTGCACGATGCGTTTTAGGGGAGAATAATAATAATAATAATAATAAAAATCAGTACAATTACAATAGGGTTTCAGCACTTCGTGCTTGAACCCCTAATAAAAATCAGCACAATTACAATAGGGTTTCAGCACTTCGTGCTTGAACCCCTAATTAAAGCTGCAAGCAGCATTTATCGGGGTTCAAGCAGTTAAGGCCTTTAAGCACAAAAGCATCAAAAGTTATTAAGTTTTATTTAGCAAGCATGTAACCACTGAAATAATAGATGGAAAAGACCATTTACAGCCAATACATACAATGTACCATAGGAAATCTATGGTTTTAAAGCTTTTTAACAGTTATAGCGCCACCTATGGACCGATCTCCATGACATTTTGCATGCTTGTTAAGGATGTTATGTCACATATTCTCACCAATTTTTGTGAAGTTCTGAGTTTTCATTTAGGATTTATAGGCTTTTGAGTGTATTTTGCCACGCCCATTTTATAAATGACCCTATTACAGCCATCCAAATGCAAAAGTTAAACTTTTTTTTGATAATTATTGATCTAGAGAGTCCAGAGAATTGTCCTAGACTGGTCTGGTTCCAATCGGGCAAAAAACCTAGGACTAGTTCGCAAAAGTAGGTTTTAGACATATTCGTGAATATTTAATGAACGGTTTGATTGACAGCAATGGTTCTTGAGGCAAAGTTGTTCAGCATGAGCAGATCTATCAAATGATATGCATTTTGTGACAATAAGTGTAACACCACGTGATTACAGAGCCATAAAACTCGTTAGCGCCAACTAGTGGCCGATTTCTTTCAAAATTCTTACAGACCTATTGGGCCATGAGTCGAACATGCCCATCGAGTTTCGTTCCGATCGGCCTCCGTTAACCTTGTCTAATAGTTGCTCAAATTTCATTGGCCAATGGCGGCCATGTTTTTTGAGATACGCCAATATCCTTTTAGACATACATGGCCCCTTGGGCCAAGACACTGCGTACCAAATTTCAAGTCAATCGGACTAACGGTCAGGCGTCTATATGTTTTTTTTGTTTTATAGCCCCACCATGTGGCCAATCGACGCAATTTTTTTACTGTGACCTCAAATTGACCTCCTACACATGTGTACCAAGTTTGGTGAAGTTTACTGAATTACTTCTTGAGTTATAGCCATTTTAGTAAAATAGGCTCCTCCCACAACGTTAATTTTGCACCCCCTAGCGACCGTGAATCGAAATTTCAACATTTTTTCGATAATTATTGATCTTCAGACACCAGAGAACAATTCTGCACTGGTTTGGTTCCGATCGGGCGAAAAACCAGGGACTAGTTCGTAAAAGTAGGTTTTCAACAAAATTCAAAATGGCGGAAAATCTATCATGGCGGAAATAAAATCGGAGATATACGTTTTGTTCGTCAGGCGTCCAGCTTTCCAATGATATAAGACACTTGAGTCTATGACTTACGGTCTAGGAGTTATGAGCAGTTTCGCGCTTTTGGTCGCTATAGCGCCACCTATGGGCCAATCGGGCTCATAATTTGATAACCTCTCCTCGATTTTTGTACTACCATCTGGCAAAGTTTCAAAGCTCCAGCTCTTACGGTTTGGGCTGCACGATGCGTTTTAGCGGAGAAGAAAAATAATAATAATAATAATTAAAGCTGCAAGCAGCATTTATCGGGGTTCAAGCATTTAAGGCCTTTAGGCACATAAGCATTTAAGACATTAAGATTTATTTAGAAAGCTTTTAACCACTGAAATAATAGATGGAAAAGTCCATTTACAGCCAATACAGGCAATTTACCATAGGAAATATGTGTTTTTTAAAGCTTTTTAACAGTTATAGCACCATCTATAGTCCGATCTCCATGAAATTTTGCATGCTTGTTAATGATGTTATGGCACATAAGCTCACCAATTTTCGTGAAGTTCTGAGTTTTTGTTTAGGATTTATAGGCTTTTGAGTGCATTTTGCCACGCCCATTTTCTTTATGACCCAATATACCCATGCGAAAAATGCAAAAGTTCAACTTTTTTTTGATAATTATTGATCTTGAGAGTCCATAGAATTGTCCTAGACTCGTTTGGTTCTGATCGGGCGAAAAACCTAGGACTAGTTCGCAAAAGTAGGTTTTTAACATAATTACGAATATTTAATGAACGGTTTGATTGACAGCAATGGTTCTTGAGGCAAAGTTGTTCAACAAGAGGAGATCTATCAAATGGTATGCATTTTGTGACAATAAGTGTAACACCACGTGATTACAGAGCCATAAAACTCGTTAGCGCCAACTAGTGGCCGATTTCTTTTAAAATTCTTACAGACCTCTAGGGCCATGAGTCGAACATGCCCACCGAGTTTCGTTCCGATAGGCCTCCGTTAACCTTGTCTAATAGGTGCTCAAACTTCATTGGCCGATGGCGGCCATGTTTTTTGAGATACACCAATGTCCTCATAGACATACATGGCACCTTGGACCAAGACACTGCATACCAATTTTCAAGTCAATCGGACTAACGGTCAGGTGGTTATAGCCTGTTTTATGTTTTTTTCATGTTATAGCGCCACCATGTGACCAATCGCCGCGATTTTTTTACCGTGACCTCATATTGACGTCTTACACATGTGTACCAGGTTTGGTTAAAATACCTCTTTTACTTCTGGAGTTATAGCCATTTTAGTAAAATAGGCTCCTCCCACAACGTTAATTTTGCACCCCCTAGCGACCGTGAATCGAAATTTCAACTTTTTTTTGATAATTATTGATATTCAGACTCCAGAGAACAATTCTGCACTGGTTTGGTTCCGATCGGGCAAAAAACCAGGGACTAGTTCGCAAAAGTAGATTTTCGACAAAATTCAAAATGGCGGAAAATCTATCATGGCGGAAATAAAATCGGAGATATACGTTTTGTTCGTCAGGCGTCCAGCTTTCCAATGATATAAGACACTTGAGTCTATGACTTACGGTCTAGGAGTTATGAGCAGTTTCGCGCTTTTGGTTGCTATAGCGCCACCTATGGGCCAATCGGGGTCATAATTTGATAACCTCTCCTCGATTTTTGTACTACCATATGGCAAAGTTTCAAAGCTCTAGCCCTTACGGTTTGGGCTGCACGATGCGTTTTACGGCAGAATAATAATAATAATAATAATTAAAGCTGCAAGCAGCATTTATCGGGGTTCAAGCATTTAAGGCCTTTAGGCACATAAGCATTTAAGACATTAAGATTTATTTAGAAAGCTTTTAACCACTGAAATAATAGATGGAAAAGTCCATTTACAGCCAATACAGGCAATTTACCATAGGAAATATGTGTTTTTTAAAGCTTTTTAACAGTTATAGCACCATCTATAGTCCGATCTCCATGAAATTTTGCATGCTTGTTAATGATGTTATGGCACATAAGCTCACCAATTTTCGTGAAGTTCTGAGTTTTTGTTTAGGATTTATAGGCTTTTGAGTGCATTTTGCCACGCCCATTTTCTTTATGACCCAATATACCCATGCGAAAAATGCAAAAGTTCAACTTTTTTTTGATAATTATTGATCTTGAGAGTCCATAGAATTGTCCTAGACTCGTTTGGTTCTGATCGGGCGAAAAACCTAGGACTAGTTCGCAAAAGTAGGTTTTTAACATAATTACGAATATTTAATGAACGGTTTGATTGACAGCAATGGTTCTTGAGGCAAAGTTGTTCAACAAGAGAAGATCTATCAAATGGTATGCATTTTGTGACAATAAGTGTAACACCACGTGATTACAGAGCCATAAAACTCGTTAGCGCCAACTAGTGGCCGATTTCTTTTAAAATTCTTACAGACCTCTAGGGCCATGAGTCGAACATGCCCACCGAGTTTCGTTCCGATAGGCCTCCGTTAACCTTGTCTAATAGGTGCTCAAACTTCATTGGCCGATGGCGGCCATGTTTTTTGAGATACACCAATGTCCTCATAGACATACATGGCACCTTGGACCAAGACACTGCATACCAATTTTCAAGTCAATCGGACTAACGGTCAGGTGGTTATAGCCTGTTTTATGTTTTTTTCATGTTATAGCGCCACCATGTGACCAATCGCCGCGATTTTTTTACCGTGACCTCATATTGACGTCTTACACATGTGTACCAGGTTTGGTTAAAATACCTCTTTTACTTCTGGAGTTATAGCCATTTTAGTAAAATAGGCTCCTCCCACAACGTTAATTTTGCACCCCCTAGCGACCGTGAATCGAAATTTCAACTTTTTTTTGATAATTATTGATATTCAGACTCCAGAGAACAATTCTGCACTGGTTTGGTTCCGATCGGGCAAAAAACCAGGGACTAGTTCGCAAAAGTAGATTTTCGACAAAATTCAAAATGGCGGAAAATCTATCATGGCGGAAATAAAATCGGAGATATACGTTTTGTTCGTCAGGCGTCCAGCTTTCCAATGATATAAGACACTTGAGTCTATGACTTACGGTCTAGGAGTTATGAGCAGTTTCGCGCTTTTGGTTGCTATAGCGCCACCTATGGGCCAATCGGGGTCATAATTTGATAACCTCTCCTCGATTTTTGTACTACCATATGGCAAAGTTTCAAAGCTCTAGCCCTTACGGTTTGGGCTGCACGATGCGTTTTACGGCAGAATAATAATAATAATAATAATTAAAGCTGCAAGCAGCATTTATCGGGGTTCAAGCAGTTAAGGCCTTTAAGGCATTTAAGCACAAAAGCATCAAAAGTTATTAAGATTTATTTAGCAAGCATGTAACCACTGACATAATAGATGGAAAAGACCATTTACAGCCAATACAGGCAATTTGCCATGGGATATATATGGTTTTAAAGCTTTTTAACAGTTATAGCGCCACCTATGGTCCGATCTCCATAAAATTGTTTACTGTGACCTCAAATTGAACCCATACACATGTGTACTGAGTTTGGTGAAGATATCTCATTTACTTCTTGAGTTATAGCCATTTGAGTAAAATAGGCTCCTCCCACAACGATTTGCCACATTCTAGAATTATTTAATATGATTCTAGCATGATTTACTATCATATACCATGTTCCAGAATGATTTATTAGGATTCTAGCATGATTTACCTTGATACACCTCATTTCAGTATTATTTACTATGATTTACAATGTTTCTAGCATGATTAACCACATTACTAGCAATTATGTGAAGTGTCAGTGCAAATGAGGTGATGAACACTGACAAAATATTATTGTGTTATAATAGTTAGTTATATACGTGATTTTTAGTGTGTGTCCAAGTATGAATGCAAAAGCACATGTAAAATATTTCATTATTAAGTAGAATGGCCAGCAGAGGGCACTAGAAGACCACTTATTGGCTCACTTTCACTTTAAACCAGTTTTCTGCACTAAAGCAAACCAGTTTTTCCATGTTAACTCAATGCATGCTTACACACACACACACACACACACACACACACACACACACACACACACACACACACACACACACACACACATACACACACAGCATAGTTAACCATGATTTACCATGATATACCACGTTCTAGTATTATTTACCAGGAGATAAACGACAATCTAGTATTATTTACTTTGATTTACCATGTTTCTAGCCTGATTTATCACATTACTAGCAATTATTTGAAGTGTCAGTGCAAATAAAGTGATTAACACTGACAAAATATGATTGTGTTATAATAGTTATTGCTATATAAGTGATTTTTTTAGTGTGTATTCAAGTATGAATGCAAGCACATGTTGAAATATTTCATTAATAAGTAGAATGGCCAGCAGAGGGCAGTAGAAGACCACTTATTGGCTCACTTTCACTTTAAACCAGTTTTCTGCACTAAAGCAAACCAGTTTATCCATGTTAACTCAATGCATGCTTACACACACACACACACACACACACACACACACACACACACACACACACACACAGCATAGTTAACCATGATTTACCATGATTTACCACATTACTAGCAATTATTTGAAGTGTCAGTGCAAATAAAGTGATTAACACTGACAAAATATGATTGTGTTATAATAGTTATTGCTATATAAGTGATATTTAGTGTGTATTCAAGTATAAATGCAAGCACATGTGGAAAAATTTAATTAATAAGTACAATGGCCAGCAGAGGGCAGTAGAAGACCACTTATTGGCTCACTTTCACTTTAAACCTCATGATTTTGACCATTTTTCTGCACTAAAGCAAACCAGTTTTTCCATGTTAACTCAATAATGCATACTTGCTACATATGCTACACACAATAATGCTACACACACACACACACACACACACACACACACACAAATGTTTCAGTGATATTGGTGTCACATTCACCTTCATCACATTCACCTTCTGTCTTCATCACATTCACCATCTGTCGTCATCACCTGCACCTGCTCCTCATCACCCTCCTCATCATCACCTGCTCCTCATCATCATAACCGTCACCTGTTGTCCTTGTCTTGATCTGTGTATTTAAGTTCCCCTCTCATCCATTATCATTGTCGGTTATTGTTTGTGCACTAGCACTCTGTTATGTTTGTTTTCATGTTGGAAAATAAAACCTTTGTTATATTTGTACCACACACACACACACACACACACACACACACACACACACACACACACACACACACACACACACACACACCATCATTTATCATGATTTACCATGGCTGATACCAATACCAATATGAGAAAATGACTATTTTAAACAGCAGGGGGCAGTAAAATACCACTTATTGGCTTAACATGCCATTAATTCATATCATTTTCACCTTTTTAACTGTTATAGAGGCAAATTTTGTCCGATCTGTCTGAAAATTTTCATGCTTGTTCAGGGTGATATTTCACACGTTCTGACTTGTTTTTAAGAAGGTCTGAGCATTGATTAAAGAGATATAGGCTTTCGGGGACACTTGGTAAAGGCCAGATTTTGAAGTGAACCTATTATAACTATCCAAATGAAGTAGTTCAACTTTTTTCGACAATTATTGATCTAGTGAGTCCAGAGAATTGTATTGCACTAGTTTTGAACATTATGATATGAAAATTATATGATCAGAGATAGAAAAGACCATTTACAGCCAATACAGGCAGTTTACCATAGGAAATATATGATTTTAAAGCTTTTTAACAGTTATAGCGCCACCTATTGTCCGATCTCCATAGAATTTTTCATGCTTGTTAATGATGTTATGTCACATATGCTGACCAATTTTTGTGAAGTTCTGAGTTTTTATTTAGGATTTATAGGCTTTTTAATGTATTTTGACACGCCCATTTTATAAATTACCCTATTACAGCCATCCAAATGCAAAAGTTCAACTTTTTTTTGATAATTATTGATCTAGAGAGTCCAGAGAATTGTCCTAGACTGGTCTGGTTCCGATCGGGCAAAAAACCTAGGACTAGTTCGCAAAAGTAGGTTTTTAACATATTAATGAATAATTAATGAACAGTTTGATTGACAGCAATGGTTCTTGAGGCAAAGTTGTTCAGGATGAGGAGATCTATCAAATGATATGCATATTGTGTGGATATTTGTAACACCATGTGATTACAGAGCCGTAAAACTCGTTAGCGCCAACTAGTGGCCGATTTCTTTCAAAATTCTTACAGACCTTTAGGGCCATGAGCCGAACATGCCCATTGAGTTTCGTTCCGATCGGCCTCCGTTAACCTTGTCTAATAGGTGCTCAAACTTCGTTGGCCGATGGCGGCCATGTTTTTTGAGATACGCCAATGTCCTCATACACATACATGGCACCTTGGACCAAGACACTGCATACCAATTTTCAAGTCAATCGGACTAACGGTCAGGTGGTTATAGCCTGTTTTATGTTTTATTCATTTTATAGCGCCACCATGAGGCCAATCGTCGCGATTTTTTTACTGTGACCCCAGAGTAAGCTCATACACATGTGTACCAAGTTTGGTGAAGATACCTCATTTACATCGGGAGTTATAGCCATTTTAGTAAAATAGGCCCCTCCCACAACGTACGTTTTGGCGCCCCTTAGCGACCGTGAATCGAAATTTCCACTTTTTTTCGATAATTATTGATATTCAGTCTCCAGAGAACATTTCTGCACTAGTTTGGTTCCAATCGGGCAAAAAACCAGGGACTAGTTCGCAAAAGTAGATTTTTGACAAAATTCAAAATGGCGGAAAATCTATCATGGCGGAAATGAAATCGGAGATATACGTTTTGTTCGTCAGGCGTCCAGCTTTCCAATGATATAAGACACTTGAGTCTACGACATACGGTCTAGGAGTTATGAGCAGTTTCGCGCTTTTGGTTGTTATAGCGCCACCTATGGGCCAATCGGGGTCATAATCTCTGAACCTTTCCTCGATTTTTGTACTACCATCTGTCAAAGTTTCAAAGTTCCAGCTCTTACGGTTTGGGCTGCACGATGCGTTTTACGGCAGAATAATAATAATAATTAAAGCTGCAAGCAGCATTTATCGGGGTTCAAGCAGTTAAAGCCTTTTAAGCATTTAAGCACAAAAGCATCAAAAGTTAAGATTTATTTAGCAAGCATGTAACCACGGACATAATAGATGGAAAAGACCATTTACAGCCAATACAGGCAGTTTACCATGGGATATATATGGTTTTAAAGCTTTTTAACAGTTATAGCGCCACCTATGGTCCGATCTCCATAGAATTGTTTACTGTGACCTCAAATTGAACCCATACACATGTGTACTGAGTTTGGTGAAGATATCTCATTTACTTCTTGAGTTATAGCCATTTTAGTAAAATAGGCTCCTCCCACAACAATTTAGCACATTCTAGTATTATTTACTATGATTCTAGCATGATTTGCCATATTCTAGCATAATTTACCATGATATACTACATTCTAGTATGATTTACCATTGTTTACTGTGATTCTAGCATGGATTACCATAGTTTATCATGATTTATCATAGTTTACCATGATTTACCCTGTTCTAGCATAGTTTACCATGATTTACCATGTTCTAGCATGATTTACCATGATATACCACATTCTAACATGATTTACCATAGTTTATTATGATTTATCATGGCTTACCATGATTTACCCTGTTCTAGCATAGTTTACCATGATTTACCATGTTCTAGCATGATGTACCATGATATACTATGTTCTAGAATGATGTACCAGGATTGTAGTATGATTTACCTTGATACACCACATTCTAGTATCATTTATTGATTTACCATGTTTTTAGTGTGATTTAACCATGATTTACCACATTGCTAGCAATTATGTGAAGTATCAGTAAAAATGAAGTGATAAACTCTGACAAAATATGATTGTGCTACAATAGTAATTGTTATATAAGTGATTTTTTAGTGTTTTATTGTTATATAAGTGATTTTTAGTGTCTAATGAATGCAAAAGCATATGTGGGTAGACATTAATAAGTAGAATGGCCAGCAGAGGGCAGTAGAAGACCACATATTGGCTCACTTTCACTTTAAACTTCTTGATTTTCACCATTTTTCTGCACTAAAGCAAAGCAGTTTTTCCATTTTAAATCCATAATGCATGTTAACACACACACACACACACACACACACACACACAAGACAAATGTTGTTTTTTCAATGCTATTGGGATATGTCATTATGAAAATATATTTGAATGGTCTATAAACATTTCACAAAGTCTTTGTAAGCTATTAATCAGATCATTCAGAATTTATTCAGAAACCTAAGACTACACACACACATTATATTGTAGATACAGACATTTGAAATATATGATGTGATCAAACTGTCAATACTAATAATTTAACAGATGGATTTTTGACTAAATGTAATTGTAAATGTTAAAATAGTGATTTTATAAAGTCTAAATATAAATTATAGAACAATATGACAACATGACTATTTTAAACAGCAGGGGGCAGTAAAATACCACTTCTTGGCTTAATATGTCATTATATTCATATCATTTTCACCTTTTTAACTGTTATAGAGGCAAATTTTGTCAGATCTGTCTGAAAATTTTCATGCATGTTCAGAGTGATATTTCACATGTTCTGACTTGTTTTTAAGAAGGTTTGAACATTCATTAAAGAGATATAGGCTTTCGGGGACACTTGGTAAAGGCCACATTTTGAAGTGAACCTATTATAGCTACCCAAATGAAGTAGTTCAACTTTTTCTGACAATTATTGTTCTAGTGAGTCCAGAGAATTGTATTGCACTAGTTTTTAACATTATGATATGAAAATTATATATTCAGAGATGGAAAAGACCATTTACAGTCAATACAGGCAGTTTACCATAGGAAATATATGGTTTTAAAGATTTTTAACAGTTATAGCGCCACCTATCGTCCGATCTCCATGAAATTTTGCATGCTTGTTAATGATGTTATGTCACATAAGTTCACCAATTTTTGTGAAGTTCTGGGTTTTTATTTAGGATTTATAGGCTTTTTAATGTATTTTTCCATGCCCATTTTATAAATGATCCTATTACAGCCATCCAAATGCAAAAGTTCAACTTTTTTTTGATAATTATTGATCTAGAGAGTCCAGAGAATTGTCCTAGACTGGTCTGGTTCCGATCGGGCAAAAAACCTAGGACTAGTTCGCAAAAGTAGGTTTTAAACATATTCATGAATATTTAATGAACGGTTTGATTGACAGAAATGGTTCTTGAGGCAAAGTTGTTCAGCATGAGCAGATATATCAAATGATATGCTTTTTGTGACGATAAGTGTAACACCACGTGATTACAGAGCCAAAAAACTCGTTAGCGCCAACTAGTGGCCGATTTCTTTCAAAATTCTTACAGACCTCTAGGGCCATGAGTCGAACATGCCCATCGAGTTTCGTTCCGATCGGCCTCCGTTAACCTTGTCTAATAGGTGCTCAACTTCATTGGCCAATGGCGGCCATGTTTTTTGAGATACGCCAATGTCCTCATAGACATACATGGCACCTTGGACCAAGACACTGCATACCAATTTTCCAGTCAATCGGACTAACGGTCAGGTGGTTATAGCCCTTTTCATGTTTTTTTCATGTTATAGCGCCACCTAGTGTTCAATCGTCGCGATTTTTTTACTGTGACCCCAGAATGAACCCATACACATGTGTACCGAGTTTGGTGAAGCTATCTTATTTACTTTTTAAGTTATAGCCATTTTAGTAAAATAGGCTCCTCCCACAACGATTATTTTGCGCCCCCTAGCGTCCATGAATCGAAATTTCAACATTTTTTCGATAATTATTGATCTTCAGACTCCAGAGAACATTTCTGCACTGGTTTGGCTCCGATCGGGCAAAAAACCAGGGACTAGTTCGCAAAAGTAGATTTTCGACAAAATTCAAAATGGCGGAAAATCTATCATGACGGAAATGAAATCGGAGATATACGTTTTGTTCGTCAGGCGTCCAGCTTTCCAATGATATAAGACACTTGAGTCTGCGACATACGGTCTAGGAGTTATGAGCAGTTTCGCGCTTTTGGTTGCTATAGCGCCACCTATGGGCCAATCGGGGTCATAATCTCTGAACCTCTCCTCGATTTTTGTACTACCATCTGGCAAAGTTTCAATGCTCTAGCCCTTACGGTTTGGGCTGCACGATGCGTTTTACGGCAGAATAATAATAATAATTAAAGCTGCAAGCAGCATTTATCGGGGTTCAAGCATTTAAGGCCTTTAAGCACATAAGCATTTAAGACATTAAGTTTTATTTGTAAAGCTTTTAACCACTGAAATAATAGATGGAAAAGACCATTTACAGCCAAAACAGGCAATTTACCATAGGAAATATATGGTTTTCAAAGCTTTTTAACAGTTATAGCGCCACCTATCGTACGATCTTCATGAAATTTTACATGCTTGTTTAGACTGTTATGGTACATATGCTCACCAATTTTTGTGAAGTTCTGAGTTTTCGTTTAGGATTTATAGGCTTTTAAATGCATTTTGCCACGCCCATTTTCATTATGACCCAATATACCCATGCGAAAAATGCTAAAGTTGAACTTTTTTTGATAATTATTGATCTAGAGAGTCCAGAGAATTACCCTAGACTGGTCTTGTTCCGATCGGGCAAAAAACCTAGGACTAGTTCGCAAAAGTAGGTTTTTAACATAATTGCGAATATTTAATGAACGGTTTGATTGACAGCAATGGTTCTTGAGGCAAAGTTGTTCAGCATGAGCAGATCTATCAAATGATATGCATTTTGTGACAATAAGTGTAACACCACGTGATTACAGAGCCATAAAACTCGTTAGCGCCAACTAGTGGCCGATTTCTTTCAAAATTCTTACAGACCTCTAGGGCCATGAGTTGAACATGCCCATCGAGTTTCGTTCCGATCGGCCTCCGTTAACCTTGTCTAATAGGTGCTCAAATTTCATTGGTCGATGGCGGCCATGTTTTTCGAGATACGCCAAAGTCCTCATAGACATACATGGCACCTTGGACCAAGACACTGCATACCAATTTTCAAGTCAATCGGACAAACGGTCACGTGGTCATAGCCCTTTTCATGTTTTTTTTCATGTTATAGCGCCACCTAGTGATCAATCGTCGACATTTTTTTACTATGACCCCAGATTGAACTCTTACACATGTGTACCAAGTTTGGTGAAGATATCTCATTTCCTTTTCGAGTTATAGCCATTTTAGTAAAATAGGCTCCTCCCACAACATTAATTTATCACCCCCTAGCGACCAGGAATCGAAATTTCGACTTTTTTTCGATAATTATTGATCTTCAGACTCCAAAGAACATTTCTGCACTGCTTTGGTTCCGATCGGGTGAAAAACCAGGGACTAGTTCGCAAAAGTAGGTTTTTGACAAAATTCAAAATGGCGGAAAAATTTGCATACCTGAAATAAAATCGGAGATATACGTTTTGACCTTCAGGCGTCCAGCTTTCCAATGATATAGGACACTTGAGTCTACGACATACGGTCTAGGAGTTATGAGCAGTTCCGCGCTTTTGGTTGCTATAGCGCCACCTATGGGCCAATCTGGGTCATACTTTGATAGGTTCTCCCCAAATTGAGGACTACCATTTGGCCAAGTTTCAAGGTTCCAGCTCTTACGGTTTGGGCTGCACGATGCGTTTTAGGGGAGAATAATAATAATAATAATAATAAAAATCAGTACAATTACAATAGGGTTTCAGCACTTCGTGCTTGAACCCCTAATTAAAGCTGCAAGCAGCATTTAGCGGGGTTCAAGCATTTAGGGTCTTTAAGCACATAAGGCAGTCTAGTGAGTTGTCTGAGTTTTTGTTTAGGATTTACAGGCTTTTGAGTGTTTTTTGCCATACCCATTTTCTAAATGATCCTGTTATGGCTACCCAATGGGTAAAGTTAAAGTTTTTTATATAATTAATAATCTAGAGCTTCCAGAGAATTGTACTGCACTGGTATATTTCCGATCGGGCGAAAAACCTAGGACTAGTTCGCAAAAGTAGGTTTTTAACATAATAGCAAGTATTTAATGAACAAATTGATTGACAGCAGTAGTTCTTGAGGCAAAGTTGTTCAGTATGAGGAGATCTATCAAATGATATGCATCACGTGATTACATAGCCGTAAAACCTGTTAGCGTCAACTAGTGGCTGATTTTTCAAAATTCTTACAGACCTCTAGGGCCACGAGTCGAACATGCCCATCGAGTTTCGTTCTGATCGGCCTCCGTTAAGAGCAAACTAACAGCTTTGAATTAAAATGGTGAGGTATCCTGTTGTAAACATCAACCATGCCTGTTGACAGTTTTGTGGGAAGGGAATGAAAAGTTCTCAAATCCACAGCACAGCCTCAGACATAACATTTATATCCATGATCTGCCATTTTCACTATTGTCCTTGCTTGCTTCTTCACAATACCTGCAGATCTTCTGATGATTCGGCTGTGCAGGTCCACATTAACACTGCCTGGCCTAGAACATGGACTGGAAAATGCAAATTTGGGGGGTATAAATATTAATGATCCTGACTCCAACGTCACAGTCGGTGTTATGGTGGGATTCACTCATTTTTCAGCGGTCTTTTGCAAACAGGAGATTTACACAAGAAGGAGGAAACAATGGTGTTTGAGGCTCACGGTATGTCAGTTCCATGTCCAGAACTCTTATCATTCAACTATGCCAAGATAAATACAGTTTTCAATTGTATGGCACCTGTAAAATAGATGATTAGTAATATAATGCTTACTTGGAGTCTGAAATGGCTTTAACAAAAGAAGAAAAATAGTCTTAGATTTCTGTTCATTCTAATCATGTACAAATAAAGTAGCACAGTAAGATTACATTTATTTGAATGCATTAGTGAGTGTGTGATTGTGCTGTGTGTGCAGCGTGTCAATACTAAAAGTGAAGGTGTAGTTGATATCTTTGGTGATAATATCTGTAGTAATCATAAAAAAAAAACACTTAAGAAATAAAGAATTAAAATTACAAATAATATTCTATTAAGATATGAGTTACAATAACATGATTTGCAATAGTAATAATATCAATAATATATGCACAATACACACAGATTAGACTATCAGGTCTGTGTTTTACAAAAACATTAGTATTGCAGCCAATGTGAGTCTGTGGGATTTATAAACAGACAAAATATGATTTGAAATGTTATTTTAATGATTTTATTAAGTTTAAACAATATTTCAAATGGAAAAAAAAATTAAAAATAATATTTTAGTGAGCAGAATGAACCAATGAGTGTTCTTCTTCTGGTGGTTAAAATGTAAATGAAAACAATAATACTTAAACAATAATACTTAATACACTAACCATGCTTGAACACACACATGCACACACATTTTGTTGTAGATGGAGATATTTAAAATAAAAGATAGGTAACAAAATGATAATTGCAAATCTCCTCTGTATAACACCATTTTCAGATTTCAAATTAATCACTGAGAGGCAGAATTGTTCAAACTGAGAGCTCAGTAAAAATGAAGTGATAAACTTTGACAAAACATGACTGTGTTATAATAGGTGATTTTCATGCAAGTAATTTGATATAGTCCAAAAACTAATGCAAAAGCACAGATGAAAATATTTTATTAAGTAGAATGTCCTGCAGAGGGCAGTAGAAGACCACTAATTGACTCACTTTCATTTGAAATACTTTTTTATCCACCAGTAAAACAAAGCAGTTTCTTCATGTTCTTTCCATTAAGCATGCTTACACACACACAGACACACACACAAACCCACACACACACACACACACACACACACACACACACACACACACACACACACACACACACACACACAAAGACAAATATGTTTTCAATGTTTTTAGGATGTGATATTGTGAAAATATCTTCATCTCCTCATCTTGAACAACTTTGCCTCAAGAATCACTAATGTCAATCAAACCGTTCATAATCATAATAAAAAAAAATAAAATATATACAAATATCATAATAATAAAAAAAACATCATAATAAAAAAGATTGCTTCTTAAAGCATTTGTTTATTTCCAATACTGAAGCGAATTAAAAGATCATGCGTAATCCTGCTGCTCCCTCTAGTGGACAACAGTGGTATTATAGCTTACATTTTACAGTTGAAGTGTTTGAATGAATGGGAATTTGTTTTTTTACTTATATCTCAGGAACCAAAAGGCGAAAAATTCTGAAACTCAGAGCATAGATAGTGCTTGAGGAGCCCTGTTGAATGAGACCATCAATGTGTTTTTGGGCGATTGGGGCTGGGAGTTATGACTGTTATAAGGCATATCTGTTCGGGCTATTATCTCTGGAATGCCCAGGGCAAATAACACCACATTTGAATCGAAGCTAGCCAAGGACGCGCCCTTTCCAACGAGCTCTCACACAATGTTCGGGGTGGTCTGGGTCGGGAGTAATGGCCGTTCAAAATCGGGGGTCCCGCGGATTCGCGATGCGCGGGGGGCGCGCTCCCGAGGCCCGCGACGACACGTTTCGATCAAGAGCCCGGAGAGGTCCTCACCATCAAAATTTGAGCGCGCAACGACTTTCCGTTTTCGAGTTATGAATGGATTTGTATTCGGGGGCGTGGCTTAAATGCCGTTATACTTTCGTTTCATTTCATTCATTTACTTTCGTCCATTTCCATATCTCAGTGTAACACAATTGTCAATAGTAATACTCAATAGATGAGTTTTGACAAAATGTGATTGTAAATGTTAAAATAATGATTTTAAAAAGTCTAAATATGAATTTTATAACAATATTAGGGAGTAGTATGATGAAATGACAGCAGGGGGCAGTAAAATACCACTTATTGGCTTAATATGTCATTATATTCATATAAAATCACCTTTTGAAGAAGTTAAACTTTTTTTCTGATAATTATTGATCTTGAGAGTTCAGAGAATTGTGCTGCACTGGTTTTGAACATTATGATATGAACATTATATGATAAAAGATAGAAGACATCATTTACAGCAAATACAGGCAATTTACCATAGGAAATATATGGTTTTAAAGCGTTTTAACAGTTATAGCGCCAACTATCGTCCGATCTCCATAGAATTTTTCATGCTTGTTAATGATGTTATGTCACATATGCTGACCAATTTTTGTGAAGTTCTGAGTTTTTATTTAGGATTTATAGGCTTTTTAATGTATTTTGACACGCCCGTTTTATAAATGACCCTATTACAGCCATCCAAATGCAAAAGTTCAACTTTTTTTTGATAATTATTGATCTAGAGAGTCCAGAGAATTGTCCTACACTGGTCTGGTTCCGATCGGGCAAAAAACCTAGGACTAGTTCGCAAAAGTAGGTTTTTAACATATTAATGAATAATTAATGAACAGTTTGATTGACAGCAATGGTTCTTGAGGCAAAGTTGTTCAGGATGAGGAGATCTATCAAATGATATGCATATTGTGTGGATATTTGTAACACCACGTGATTACAGAGCCGTAAAACTCGTTAGCGCCAACTAGTGGCCGATTTCTTTCAAAATTCTTACAGACCTTTAGGGCCATGAGCCGAACATGCCCATTGAGTTTCGTTCCGATCGGCCTCCGTTAACCTTGTCTAATAGGTGCTCAAACTTCGTTGGCCGATGGCGGCCATGTTTTTTGAGATACGCCAATGTCCTCATACACATACATGGCACCTTGGACCAAGACACTGCATACCAATTTTCAAGTCAATCGGACTAACGGTCAGGTGGTTATAGCCTGTTTTATGTTTTTTTCATTTTATAGCGCCACCATGAGGCCAATCGTCGCGATTTTTTTACTGTGACCCCAGAGTAAGCTCATACACATGTGTACCAAGTTTGGTGAAGATACCTCATTTACATCGGGAGTTATAGCCATTTTAGTAAAATAGGCCCCTCCCACAACGTACGTTTTGGCGCCCCTTAGCGACCGTGAATCGAAATTTCCACTTTTTTTCGATAATTATTGATATTCAGTCTCCAGAGAACATTTCTGCACTAGTTTGGTTCCAATCGGGCAAAAAACCAGGGACTAGTTCGCAAAAGTAGATTTTTGACAAAATTCAAAATGGCGGAAAATCTATCATGGCGGAAATAAAATCGGAGATATACGTTTTGTTCGTCAGGCATCCAGCTTTCCAATGATATAAGACACTTGAGTCTACGCCATACGGTCTAGGAGTTATGAGCAGTTTCGCGCTTTTGGTTGTTATAGCGCCACCTATGGGCCAATCGGGGTCATAATCTCTGAACCTTTCCTCGATTTTTGTACTACCATCTGTCAAAGTTTCAAAGTTCCAGCTCTTACGGTTTGGGCTGCACGATGCGTTTTACGGCAGAATAATAATAATAATAATAATAATTAAAGCTGCAAGCAGCATTTATCGGGGTTCAAGCATTTAAGGCCTTTAGGCACATAAGCATTTAAGACATTAAGATTTATTTAGAAAGCTTTTAACCACTGAAATAATAGATGGAAAAGTCCATTTACAGCCAATACAGGCAATTTACCATAGGAAATATGTGTTTTTTAAAGCTTTTTAACAGTTATAGCACCATCTATAGTCCGATCTCCATGAAATTTTGCATGCTTGTTAATGATGTTATGGCACATAAGCTCACCAATTTTCGTGAAGTTCTGAGTTTTCGTTTAGGATTTATAGGCTTTTGAGTGCATTTTGCCACGCCCATTTTCTTTATGACCCAATATACCCATGCGAAAAATGCAAAAGTTCAACTTTTTTTTGATAATTATTGATCTTGAGAGTCCATAGAATTGTCCTAGACTCGTTTGGTTCTGATCGGGCGAAAAACCTAGGACTAGTTCGCAAAAGTAGGTTTTTAACATAATTACGAATATTTAATGAACGGTTTGATTGACAGCAATGGTTCTTGAGGCAAAGTTGTTCAACAAGAGGAGATCTATCAAATGGTATGCATTTTGTGACAATAAGTGTAACACCACGTGATTACAGAGCCATAAAACTCGTTAGCGCCAACTAGTGGCCGATTTCTTTTAAAATTCTTACAGACCTCTAGGGCCATGAGTCGAACATGCCCACCGAGTTTCGTTCCGATAGGCCTCCGTTAACCTTGTCTAATAGGTGCTCAAACTTCATTGGCCGATGGCGGCCATGTTTTTTGAGATACACCAATGTCCTCATAGACATACATGGCACCTTGGACCAAGACACTGCATACCAATTTTCAAGTCAATCGGACTAACGGTCAGGTGGTTATAGCCTGTTTTATGTTTTTTTCATGTTATAGCGCCACCATGTGACCAATCGCCGCGATTTTTTTACCGTGACCTCATATTGACGTCTTACACATGTGTACCAGGTTTGGTTAAAATACCTCTTTTACTTCTGGAGTTATAGCCATTTTAGTAAAATAGGCTCCTCCCACAACGTTAATTTTGCACCCCCTAGCGACCGTGAATCGAAATTTCAACTTTTTTTTGATAATTATTGATATTCAGACTCCAGAGAACAATTCTGCACTGGTTTGGTTCCGATCGGGCAAAAAACCAGGGACTAGTTCGCAAAAGTAGATTTTCGACAAAATTCAAAATGGCGGAAAATCTATCATGGCGGAAATAAAATCGGAGATATACGTTTTGTTCGTCAGGCGTCCAGCTTTCCAATGATATAAGACACTTGAGTCTATGACTTACGGTCTAGGAGTTATGAGCAGTTTCGCGCTTTTGGTTGCTATAGCGCCACCTATGGGCCAATCGGGGTCATAATTTGATAACCTCTCCTCGATTTTTGTACTACCATATGGCAAAGTTTCAAAGCTCTAGCCCTTACGGTTTGGGCTGCACGATGCGTTTTACGGCAGAATAATAATAATAATAATAATAATAAAAATCAGCACAATTACAATAGGGTTTCAGCACTTCGTGCTTGAACCCCTAATAAAAATCAGCACAATTACAATAGGGTTTCAGCACTTCGTGCTTGAACCCCTAATTAAAGCTGCAAGCAGCATTTATCGGGGTTCAAGCAGTTAAAGCCTTTTAAGCACAAAAGCATCAAAAGTTAAGATTTATTTAGCAAGCATGTAACCACGGACATAATAGATGGAAAAGACCATTTACAGCCAATACAGGCAGTTTACCATGGGATATATATGGTTTTAAAGCTTTTTAACAGTTATAGCGCCACCTATGGTCCGATCTCCATAGAATTGTTTACTGTGACCTCAAATTGAACCCATACACATGTGTACTGAGTTTGGTGAAGATATCTCATTTACTTCTTGAGTTATAGCCATTTTAGTAAAATAGGCTCCTCCCACAACAATTTAGCACATTCTAGTATTATTTACTATGATTCTAGCATGATTTGCCATATTCTAGCATAATTTACCATGATATACTACATTCTAGTATGATTTACCATTGTTTACTGTGATTCTAGCATGGATTACCATAGTTTATCATGATTTATCATAGTTTACCATGATTTACCCTGTTCTAGCATAGTTTACCATGATTTACCATGTTCTAGCATGATTTACCATGATATACCACATTCTAACATGATTTACCATAGTTTATTATGATTTATCATGGCTTACCATGATTTACCCTGTTCTAGCATAGTTTACCATGATTTACCATGTTCTAGCATGATGTACCATGATATACTATGTTCTAGAATGATGTACCAGGATTGTAGTATGATTTACCTTGATACACCACATTCTAGTATCATTTATTGATTTACCATGTTTTTAGTGTGATTTAACCATGATTTACCACATTGCTAGCAATTATGTGAAGTATCAGTAAAAATGAAGTGATAAACTCTGACAAAATATGATTGTGCTACAATAGTAATTGTTATATAAGTGATTTTTTAGTGTTTTATTGTTATATAAGTGATTTTTAGTGTCTAATGAATGCAAAAGCATATGTGGGTAGACATTAATAAGTAGAATGGCCAGCAGAGGGCAGTAGAAGACCACATATTGGCTCACTTTCACTTTAAACTTCTTGATTTTCACCATTTTTCTGCACTAAAGCAAACCAGTTTTTCCATTTTAAATCCATAATGCATGTTAACACACACACACACACACACACACACACACACACACACACACACACACACACACAAGACAAATGTTGTTTTTTCAATGCTATTGGGATATGTCATTATGAAAATATATTTGAATGGTCTATAAACATTTCACAAAGTCTTTGTAAGCTATTAATCAGATCATTCAGAATTTATTCAGAAACCTAAGACTACACACACACATTATATTGTAGATACAGACATTTGAAATATATGATGTGATCAAACTGTCAATACTAATAATTTAACAGATGGATTTTTGACTAAATGTAATTGTAAATGTTAAAATAGTGATTTTATAAAGTCTAAATATAAATTATAGAACAATATGACAACATGACTATTTTAAACAGCAGGGGGCAGTAAAATACCACTTCTTGGCTTAATATGTCATTATATTCATATCATTTTCACCTTTTTAACTGTTATAGAGGCAAATTTTGTCAGATCTGTCTGAAAATTTTCATGCATGTTCAGAGTGATATTTCACATGTTCTGACTTGTTATTAAGAAGGTTTGAACATTCATTAAAGAGATATAGGCTTTCGGGGACACTTGGTAAAGGCCAGATTTTGAAGTGAACCTATTATAGCTATCCAAATGAAGTAGTTCAACTTTTTCTGACAATTATTGTTCTAGTGAGTCCAGAGAATTGTATTGCACTAGTTTTTAACATTATGATATGAAAATTATATATTCAGAGATGGAAAAGACCATTTACAGTCAATACAGGCAGTTTACCATAGGAAATATATGGTTTTAAAGATTTTTAACAGTTATAGCGCCACCTATCGTCCGATCTCCATGAAATTTTGCATGCTTGTTAATGATGTTATGTCACATAAGTTCACCAATTTTTGTGAAGTTCTGGGTTTTTATTTAGGATTTATAGGCTTTTTAATGTATTTTTCCATGCCCATTTTATAAATGATCCTATTACAGCCATCCAAATGCAAAAGTTCAACTTTTTTTTGATAATTATTGATCTAGAGAGTCCAGAGAATTGTCCTAGACTGGTCTGGTTCCGATCGGGCAAAAAACCTAGGACTAGTTCGCAAAAGTAGGTTTTAGACATATTCATGAATATTTAATGAACGGTTTGATTGACAGAAATGGTTCTTGAGGCAAAGTTGTTCAGCATGAGCAGATATATCAAATGATATGCTTTTTGTGACGATAAGTGTAACACCACGTGATTACAGAGCCAAAAAACTCGTTAGCGCCAACTAGTGGCCGATTTCTTTCAAAATTCTTACAGACCTCTAGGGCCATGAGTCGAACATGCCCATCGAGTTTCGTTCCGATCGGCCTCCGTTAACCTTGTCTAATAGGTGCTCAACTTCATTGGCCAATGGCGGCCATGTTTTTTGAGATACGCCAATGTCCTCATAGACATACATGGCACCTTGGACCAAGACACTGCATACCAATTTTCAAGTCAATCGGACTAACGGTCAGGTGGTTATAGCCCTTTTCATGTTTTTTTCATGTTATAGCGCCACCTAGTGTTCAATCGTCGCGATTTTTTTACTGTGACCCCAGAATGAACCCATACACATGTGTACCGAGTTTGGTGAAGCTATCTTATTTACTTTTTAAGTTATAGCCATTTTAGTAAAATAGGCTCCTCCCACAACGATTATTTTGCGCCCCCTAGCGTCCATGAATCGAAATTTCAACATTTTTTCGATAATTATTGATCTTCAGACTCCAGAGAACATTTCTGCACTGGTTTGGCTCCGATCGGGCAAAAAACCAGGGACTAGTTCGCAAAAGTAGATTTTCAACAAAATTCAAAATGGCGGAAAATCTATCATGACGGAAATGAAATCGGAGATATACGTTTTGTTCGTCAGGCGTCCAGCTTTCCAATGATATAAGACACTTGAGTCTGCGACATACGGTCTAGGAGTTATGAGCAGTTTCGCGCTTTTGGTTGCTATAGCGCCACCTATGGGCCAATCGGGGTCATAATCTCTGAACCTCTCCTCGATTTTTGTACTACCATCTGGCAAAGTTTCAATGCTCTAGCCCTTACGGTTTGGGCTGCACGATGCGTTTTACGGCAGAATAATAATAATAATAATAATAATAAAAATCAGTACAATTACAATAGGGTTTCAGCACTTCGTGCTTGAACCCCTAATAATAATTAAAGCTGCAAGCAGCATTTATCGGGGTTCAAGCAGTTAAGGCCTTTAAGGCATTTAAGCACAAAAGCATCAAAAGTTATTAAGATTTATTTAGCAAGCATGTAACCACTGACATAATAGATGGAAAAGACCATTTACAGCCAATACAGGCAATTTGCCATGGGATATATATGGTTTTAAAGCTTTTTAACAGTTATAGCGCCACCTATGGTCCGATCTCCATAAAATTGTTTACTGTGACCTCAAATTGAACCCATACACATGTGTACTGAGTTTGGTGAAGATATCTCATTTACTTCTTGAGTTATAGCCATTTGAGTAAAATAGGCTCCTCCCACGACGATTTGCCACATTCTAGAATTATTTAATATGATTCTAGCATGATTTACTATCATATACCATGTTCCAGAATGATTTATTAGGATTCTAGCATGATTTACCTTGATACACCTCATTTCAGTATTATTTACTATGATTTACAATGTTTCTAGCATGATTAACCACATTACTAGCAATTATGTGAAGTGTCAGTGCAAATGAGGTGATGAACACTGACAAAATATTATTGTGTTATAATAGTTAGTTATATACGTGATTTTTAGTGTGTGTCCAAGTATGAATGCAAAAGCACATGTAAAATATTTCATTATTAAGTTGAATGGCCAGCAGAGGGCACTAGAAGACCACTTATTGGCTCACTTTCACTTTAAACCAGTTTTCTGCACTAAAGCAAACCAGTTTTTCCATGTTAACTCAATGCATGCTTACACACACACACACACACACACACACACACACACACACACACACACACACACACACACACACACATACACACACAGCATAGTTAACCATGATTTACCATGATATACCACGTTCTAGTATTATTTACCAGGAGATAAACGACAATCTAGTATTATTTACTTTGATTTACCATGTTTCTAGCCTGATTTATCACATTACTAGCAATTATTTGAAGTGTCAGTGCAAATAAAGTGATTAACACTGACAAAATATGATTGTGTTATAATAGTTATTGCTATATAAGTGATTTTTAGCGTGTATTCAAGTATAAATGCAAGCACATGTGGAAAAATTTAATTAATAAGTAGAAGGGCCAGCAGAGGGCAGTAGAAGACCACTTATTGGCTCACTTTCACTTTAAACCTCATGATTTTGACCAGTTTTCTGCACTAAAGCAAACCAGTGTTTCCATGTTAACTCAATAATGCATACTTGCTACATATGCTACACACAATAATGCTACACACACACACACACACACACACACACACACACACACACACACACACACACACACACACACACACACACACAAATGTTTCAGTGATATTGGTGTCACATTCACCTTCATCACATTCACCTTCTGTCTTCATCACATTCACCATCTGTCGTCATCACCTGCACCTGCTCCTCATCACCCTCCTCATCATCACCTGCACCTCATCATCATAACCGTCACCTGTTGTCCTTGTCTTGATCTGTGTATTTAAGTTCCCCTCTCATCCATTATCATTGTCGGTTATTGTTTGTGCACTAGCACTCTGTTATGTTTGTTTTCATGTTGGAAAATAAAACCTTTGTTATATTTGTACCACACACACACACACACACACACACACACACACACACACACACACACACACACACACACCATCATTTATCATGATTTACCATGGCTGATACCAATACCAATATGAGAAAATGACTATTTTAAACAGCAGGGGGCAGTAAAATACCACTTATTGGCTTAACATGCCATTAAATCATATCATTTTCACCTTTTTAACTGTTATAGAGGCAAATTTTGTCCGATCTGTCTGAAAATTTTCATGCTTGTTCAGGGTGATATTTCACACGTTCTGACTTGTTTTTAAGAAGGTCTGAGCATTGATTAAAGAGATATAGGCTTTCGGGGACACTTGGTAAAGGCCAGATTTTGAAGTGAACCTATTATAGCTATCCAAATGAAGTAGTTCAACTTTTTCTGACAATTATTGATCTAGTGAGTCCAGAGAATTGTATTGCACTAGTTTTGAACATTATGATATGAAAATTATATGATCAGACATGGAAAAGACCATTTACAGCCAATACAGGCAGTTTACCATAGGAAATATATGGTTTTAAAGCTTTTTAACAGTTATAGCGCCAACTATTGTCCAATCTCCATCAAATTTTGCAAGCTTGTTTGTGATGTTATGACACATATGCTCACCAATTTTTGTGAAGTTCTGAGTTTTCATTTAGGATTTATAGGCTTTTGAGTGTATTTTGCCACACCCATTTTATAAATGACCCTATTACAGCCATACAAATACAAAAGTTCAACTTTTTTTTGATAATTATTGATCTAGAGAGTCCATAGAATTGTCCTAGACTGGTCTGGTTCCGATCGGGCGAAAAACCAGGGACTAGTTCGCAAAAGTAGGTTTTTAACATATTCATGAATATTTAATGAACGGTTTGATTGACAGCAATGGTTCTAGAGGCAAAGTTGTTCAGCATGAGCAGATCTATCAAATGATATGCATTTTGTGACAATATATCTAACACCACGTGATTACAGAGCCATAAAACTCGTTAGCGCCAACTAGTGGCCGATTTCTTTCAAAATTCTTACAGACCTCTAGGGCCATGAGTCGAACATGCCCACCGAGTTTCGTTCCGATCGGCCTCCGTTAACCTTGTCTAATAGGTGCTCAACTTCATTGGCCAATGGCGGCCATGTTTTTTGAGATACACCAATGTCCTCATAGACATACATGGCACCTTGGACCAAGACACTGCATACCAATTTTCAAGTCAATCGGACTAACGGTCAGGTGGTTATAGCCTGTTTTATGTTTTTTTCATGTTATAGCGCCACCATGTGGCCAATCGCCGCGATTTTTTTACCGTGTCCTCAGATTGACCTCTTACATACGTGTACCAAGTTTGGTGAAAATACCTCATTTACTTCTGGAGTTATAGCCATTTTAGTAAAATAGGCTCCGCCCACAACGTTAATTTTGCGCCCCCTAGCAACCCTGAATCGAAATTTCAACTTTTTTTCGATAATTATTGATCTTCAGTCTCCAGAGAACAATTCTGCACTGGTTTGGTTCCGATCGAGCAAAAAACCAGGGACTAGTTCGCAAAAGTAGGTTTTCGACAAAATTCAAAATGGCGGAAAATCTATCATGACGGAAATGAAATCGGAGATATACGTTTTGTTCGTCAGACGACCAGCTTTCCAATGATATAAGACACTTGTGTCTACGACATACGGTCCAGGAGTTATGACCACTTTCGCGCTTTTGGTTGTTATAGCGCCACCTATGGGCCAATCGAGGTCATAATTTGATAACCTCTCCTCGATTTTTGTACTACCATCTGGCAAAGTTTCAAAGCTCTAGCCCTTACGGTTTGGGCTGCACGATGCGTTTTACGGCAGAATAATAATAATAATAATAATAATAAAAATCAGTACAATTACAATAGGGTTTCAGCACTTCGTGCTTGAACCCCTAATAAAAATCAGCACAATTACAATAGGGTTTCAGCATTTCATGCTTGAACCCCTAATAAGAAGAGACGTTTTGGACAGTTATAGCGCCACCTATTGTCCGATCTTCACGAAACTTGGCATGCTTCTTCACCATGTTCTGACACATCTGCTCATCGATTTTTGTGAAGTTTGGGGTTTTCCCTTAGGTTGTATAGGCTTTTGAGTGTTTTTTTTTCCCACCCCTTTCCTAAATGACCCTGTTACAGCCAGGCCAATGCAAAAGTTCAACTTTTTTCCGATAATTATTGATCTAGAGACTCCAGAGAACTGTGCTAGACTGGTCTGGTTCCGATTGGGCCAAAAACCTAGGACTAGTTCGCAAAAGTAGGTTTTTCACTAAATTGCCCATAGAATTTTTTTTTTTTGCTCGTAGAGCAATTTGGAGATAGCCATTTTGTCCGTCTGGATCCAGGGATCACAGTGATGCTAAAATCGAGACTCTAGGACAAACTGTCTAGGAGTTATGAGCAATGTAGTAAATTTGGTCATTATAGCGCCACCTATGGGCCAATCGGGGTCATATTTTGATAGGTTCTCCCCAAATTGAGGACTACCATTTGGCCAAGTTTCAAGGTTCCAGCTCTTACGCTTTGGGCTGCACGATGCGTTTTAGGGCGGAATAATAATAATAATTAAAGCTGCAAGCAGCATTTATCGGGGTTCAAGCAGTTAAGGCCTTTAAGGCATTTAAGCACAAAAGCATCAAAAGTTATTAAGATTTATTTAGCAAGCATGTAACCACTGACATAATAGATGGAAAAGACCATTTACAGCCAATACAGCCAATTTGCCATGGGATATATATGGTTTTAAAGCTTTTTAACAGTTATAGCGCCACCTATGCTCCGATCTCCATAGAATTGTTTACTGTGACCTCAAATTGAACTCATACACATGTGTACTGAGTTTGGTGAAGATATCTCATTTACTTCTTGAGTTATAGCCATTTGAGTAAAATAGGCTCCTCCCACAACGATTTGCCACATTCTAGAATTATTTAATATGATTCTAGCATGATTTACTATCATATACCATGTTCCAGAATGATTTATTAGGCTTCTAGCATGATTTACCTTGATACACCTCATTTCAGTATTATTTACTATGATTTACAATGTTTCTAGCATGATTAACCACATTACTAGCAAATATGTGAAGTGTCAGTGCAAATGAGGTGATGAACACTGACAAAATATTATTGTGTTATAATAGTTAGTTATATACGTGATTTTTAGTGTGTGTCCAAGTATGAATGCAAAAGCACATGTAAAATATTTCATTATTAAGTAGAATGGCCAGCAGAGGGCAGTAGAAGACCACTTATTGGCTCACTTTCACTTTAAACCAGTTTTCTGCACTAAAGCAAACCAGTTTTTCCATGTTAACTCAATGCATGCTTACACACACACACACACACACACACACACACACACACACACACACACACACACACACACACAGCATAGTTAACCATGATTTACCATGATTTACCACATTACTAGCAATTATTTGAAGTGTCATTGCAAATAAAGTGATTAACACTGACAAAATATGATTATGTTATAATAGTTATTGCTATATAAGTGATTTTTAGTGTGTATTCAAGTATAAATGCAAGCACATGTGGAAAAATTTAATTAAGTAGAATGGCCAGCAGAGGGCAGTAGAAGACCACTTATTGGCTCACTTTCACTTTAAACCTCATGATTTTGACCAGTTTTCTGCACTAAAGCAAACCAGTGTTTCCATGTTAACTCAATAATGCATACTTGCTACATATGCTACACACAATAATGCTACACACACACACACACACACACACACACAAATGTTTCAGTGATATTGGTGTCACATTCACCTTCATCACATTCACCTTCTGTCTTCATCACATTCACCATCTGTCGTCATCACCTGCACCTGCTCCTCATCACCCTCCTCATCATCACCTGCTCCTCATCATCATAACCGTCACCTGTTGTCCTTGTCTTGATCTGTGTATTTAAGTTCCCCTCTCATCCATTATCATTGTCGGTTATTGTTTGTGCACTAGCACTCTGTTATGTTTGTTTTCATGTTGGAAAATAAAACCTTTGTTATATTTGTACCACACACACACACACACACACACACACACACACACACACACACACACACACACACACACACACACACACACACACACACACCATCATTTATCATGATTTACCATGGCTGATACCAATACCAATATGAGAAAATGACTATTTTAAACAGCAGGGGGCAGTAAAATACCACTTATTGGCTTAACATGCCATTAATTCATATCATTTTCACCTTTTTAACTGTTATAGAGGCAAATTTTGTCCGATCTGTCTGAAAATTTTCATGCTTGTTCAGGGTGATATTTCACACGTTCTGACTTGTTTTTAAGAAGGTCTGAGCATTGATTAAAGAGATATAGGCTTTCGGGGACACTTGGTAAAGGCCAGATTTTGAAGTGAAACTATTATAGCTATCCAAATGAAGTAGTTCAACTTTTTCTGACAATTATTGATCTAGTGAGTCCAGAGAATTGTATTGCACTAGTTTTGAACATTATGATATGAAAATTATATGATCAGAGATGGAAAAGACCATTTACAGCCAATACAGGCAGTTTACCATAGGAAATATATGATTTTAAAGCTTTTTAACAGTTATAGCGCCACCTATCGTCCGATCTCCATAGAATTTTTCATGCTTGTTAATGATGTTATGTCACATATGCTGACCAATTTTTGTGAAGTTCTGAGTTTTTATTTAGGATTTATAGGCTTTTTAATGTATTTTGACACGCCCATTTTATAAATTACCCTATTACAGCCATCCAAATGCAAAAGTTCAACTTTTTTTTGATAATTATTGATCTAGAGAGTCCAGAGAATTGTCCTAGACTGGTCTGGTTCCGATCGGGCAAAAAACCTAGGACTAGTTCGCAAAAGTAGGTTTTTAACATATTAATGAATAATTAATGAACAGTTTGATCGACAGCAATGGTTTTTGAGGCAAAGTTGTTCAGGATGAGGAGATCTATCAAATGATATGCATATTGTGTGGATATTTGTAACACCACGTGATTACAGAGCCGTAAAACTCGTTAGCGCCAACTAGTGGCCGATTTCTTTCAAAATTCTTACAGACCTTTAGGGCCATGAGCCGAACATGCCCATTGAGTTTCGTTCCGATCGGCCTCCGTTAACCTTGTCTAATAGGTGCTCAAACTTCGTTGGCCAATGGCGGCCATGTTTTTTGAGATACGCCAATGTCCTCATAGACATACATGGCACCTTGGACCAAGACACTGCATACCAATTTTCAAGTCAATCGGACTAACGGTCAGGTGGTTATAGCCTGTTTTATGTTTTTTTCATTTTATAGCGCCACCATGAGGCCAATCGTCGCGATTTTTTTACTGTGACCCCAGATTGAACTCATACACATGTGTACCAAGTTTGGTGAAGATACCTCATTTACTTCGGGAGTTATAGCCATTTTAATAAAATAGGCCCCTCCCACAACGTACGTTTTGGCGCCCCTTAGCGACCGTGAATCGAAATTTCCACTTTTTTTCGATAATTATTGATATTCAGTCTCCAGAGAACATTTCTGCACTAGTTTGGTTCCAATCGGGCAAAAAAACAGGGACTAGTTCGCAAAAGTAGATTTTTGACAAAATTCAAAATGGCGGAAAATCTATCATGGCGGAAATGAAATCGGAGATATACGTTTTGTTCGTCAGGCGTCCAGCTTTCCAATGATATAAGACACTTGAGTCTACGACATACGGTCTAGGAGTTATGAGCAGTTTCGCGCTTTTGGTTGTTATAGCGCCACCTATGGGCCAATCGGGGTCATAATCTCTGAACCTTTCCTCGATTTTTGTACTACCATCTGTCAAAGTTTCAAAGTTCCAGCTCTTACGGTTTGGGCTGCACGATGCGTTTTACGGCGGAATAATAATAATAATTAAAGCTGCAAGCAGCATTTATCGGGGTTCAAGCATTTAAGGCCTTTAAGCACATAAGCATTTAAGACATTAAGTTTTATTTAGAAAGCTTTTAACCACTGAAATAATAGATGGAAAAGTCCATTTACAGCCAATACAGGCAATTTACCATAGGAAATATATGGTTTTCAAACCTTTTTAACAGTTATAGCGCCACCTATGGTCCGATCAACATGAAATTTGGCATGCTTGTTTAGAATATTATGGCACATATGCTCACCAATTTTTGTGAAGTTCTGAGTTTTCGTTTAGGATTTATAAGCTTTTGAGTGCATTTTGCCACGCCCATTTTCTTTATGACCCAATTCTAGCCATACGAAAAATTCAAAAGTTCAACTTTTTTTCGATAATTATTGATCAGGAGAGTCCAGAGAATTGTCCTAGACTGGTCTGGTTCCGATCGGGCGAAAAACCAGGGACTAGTTCGCAAAAGTAGGTTTTTAACATATTCGCGAATAATTAATGAACGATTTGATTGACAGCAATGGTTCTTGTGGCAATGTTGTTCAGCATGAGCAGATCTATCAAATGATATGCATTTTGTGACAATAAGTGTAACACCACGTGATTACAGAGCCGTAAAACTCGTTAGCGCCAACTAGTGGCCGATTTCTTTCAAAATTCTTACAGACCTCTAGGGCTATGAGTTGAACATGCCCATCGAGTTTCGTTCCGATCGGCCTCCGTTAACCTTGTCTAATAGGTGCTCAAACTTCATTGGCCGATGGCGGCCATGTTTTTTGAGATACACCAATGTCCTCATAGACATACATGACACCTTGGGCCAAGACACTGCATACCAATTTTCAAGTCAATCGGACTAACGGTCAGGTGGTTAAAGCCTGTTTTATGTTTTTTTCATGTTATAGCGCCACCATGTGGCCAATCGCCGCGATTTTTTTACTGTGACCTCAGATTGACCTCTTACACATGTGTACCGAGTTTGGTGAAGATACCTCATTTACTTCTGGAGTTATAGCCATTTTAGTAAAATAGGCCCCTCCCACAACGTACGTTTTGGCGCCCCTTAGCGTCCGTGAATCGAAATTTCAACTTTTTTTCAATAATTATTGATATTCAGACTCCAGAGAACATTTCTGTACTGGTTTGGTTCCGATCGGGCGAAAAACCTAGGACTAGTTCGCAAAAGTAGGTTTTTGGCAAAATTCAAAATGGCGGAAAATCTATCATGGCGGAAATGAAATTGGAGATATACGTTTTGTTCGTCAGGCATCCAGCTTTCCAATGATATAAGACACTTGAGTCTACGACATACGGTCTAGGAGTTCTGAGCAGTTTCGCGCTTTTGGTTGCTGTAGCGCCACCTATGGGCCGATTTGGCTAAGTCCGTGTATCTGAGTAGCGAGCAATACTACTACCATTTGACCAAGTATCACGTCTCTAGGCCTTACGGTTTTGGCTGCACGATGCGTTTTAGGGAAGAATAATAATAATAATTAAAGCTGCAAGCAGCATTTATCGGGGTTCAAGCAGTTAAGGCCTTTAAGCACAAAAGCATCAAAATACATCGTTTTATTTAGCAAGCATGTAACCACTGACATCATAGATGGAAAAGACCATGTTCTAGCATGATTTACCATGATATAACACATTCTAGCATGATTTACCATAGTTTATCATGATTTATCATGGTTTACCATGATTTACCCTGTTCTAGCATAGCTTACCATGATGTACCATGTTCTAGCATGATTTACCTTGATACACCACACTCTAGTATTATTTACTATGATTTATCATGTTTCTAGGCAAGGCAAGGCAAGGCAAGTTTATTTATATAGCACATTTCATACACAATGGCAATTCAAAGTGCTTTACATAGAAGAAATTAAAATTAAAATTAATAAAAAGAAATAAGAATAATTAAATCAGTTTAGAAAAATTTTAAATAAAATACAGTACAGTACAGTACAGTCGGACGAACATTGGCACAGTGCTCATTCAGTAAATGCACAGCTAAACAGATGCGTTTTGAGTCTGGATTTGAATGTGACTACTGTAGGAGCACATCTGATCTCCTCTGGAAGCTGGTTCCAGTTGCGGCTGGCATAATAGCTAAAAGCGGACTCGCCATGCTTAGAGTGAACCCTTGGTATTTCTAGCTGATATGATCCTAGTGATCTGAGTGATCTGTTGGGTTTATATTCAGTGAGCATATCTGCAATATATTGAGGTCCTAGGCCATTGAATGATTTATATACCAGTAATAATACTTTAAAATCAATCCTAAATTTAACTGGGAGCCAGTGTAAAGACCTGAGGACTGGTGTGATATGTTCATATTTTCTGGTTCTGCTCAGAATCCTGGCGGCAGCATTCTGTATGAGCTGCAACTGTCTTATGGTCTTTTTGGGAAGGCCAGTGAGGAGTCCATTACAATAATCCACCCTGCTGGTGATGAAAGCATGCACAAGTTTCTCTAAGTCTTGTCTGGAAACAAAGCATTTAATTCTTGCAATATTTTTCAGATGATAGTATGCTGATTTAGTTATTGCTTTGACATGACTACTGAAACTAAGGTCTGACTCTAGTGTCAAAGACTCTAGTGTTCTAGCGTGATTTACCATGATTTACCACATTACTAGCAATTATGTGAAGTGTCAGTGCAAATGAAGTGATAAACACTGACAAAATATGATTGTGTTATAATAGTTATTGTGAAATAAGTGATTTTTAGTGTCTAATTATGAATGACTCACAAGTCTGAATCACAAGAATGAATCACAAGTCTTTTCACATGTGAAAAGACTTCAATAATAAGTACAATGGCCGAAAGAGGGCACTAGAAGACCACATATTGGCTCACTTTCACTTTAAACTTCATGATTTTCACCAGATTTCTGCACTAAAGCAAACCAGTTTTTCCATGTTAACTCAATAATGCATTCTTACACACACTTTAGGATGTGTTATTGTAAAAAAAAACAAAAAAAAAAAAAAAAAAAAAACTTTTAATGGTCTAAACCATTTCACATATTTCATTGTGATCTATATTATCAGCTGAAAAAAAAAAAAAGCTGAAAGCTTATAAAAAGATTAATACTATGTCTAATACTGCTGCTCCCTCTAGTTGACAACAGTGGAATTACAGCCTCCATCTTACAGTTGAAGCGTTTGAATGAATGAATGGGAATTTGGTTTTTCACTTATAACTCGGGAACTAGAAGGCGAAAAATTCTGAAAATCAGAGCATAGATAGTGCTTGACGAGTCCTGTTGTATGAGACCATCGCAGTGTTTTTGGGCGATTGGGACCAGGAGTTATGGCCGTTCAAATGCAAATATTTTGGGGCTTTTATCTCTGGAATGCCCAGGGCAAATTACACCACATTTGAATCGAAGCTAGCCAAGGACAGGCCCTTTCCAACGAGCTCTCACACAAGGTTCGGGTTGGTTTGGATCGGGAGTTACGGCCGTTCAAAATCGGGGGTCCCGCGGACTTGCGATCCGCGGGGGGGGCGCGCTCCCGAGGCCCGCGACGACACGTTTCGATCAAGAGCCTGGAGAGGACCTTACCATCAAAATTTGAGCGCTCAACGACTTTCCGTTTTCGAGTTATGAATGAATTTGTATTCGGGGGCGTGGCTTAAATGCCGTTTTACTTTCTGTTTGTGACTCAGCTGTCATAGTAATATTCCAATAGATTAATTGTGACAAAATGTGATTGTAAATGTTAAAATAATGATTTTATAAAGTCTAAATATGAATTATATAACAATATTACAGTGTAGTATGATGAAATGGCAGTAAAATACCACTTATTGGCTTAATATGCCATGTTATATAATTTTCATCTTTTTAACTGTTATAGAGGCAAATTTTGTGCGATCTGTCTGAAATATTTCATGGTTCTTAAGAGTAACATGTTCTGACTTGTTTTTATTAAAGAGATATAGGCTTTTGGAGACACTTGGTCAAGGCTACATATTGAAATGACACTATTATAGCCATCCACATGAAGAAGTTATACTTTTTCTGATAATTATTGATCTAGAGAGTCCAGAGAATTGCACTGCACTGGTTTTGAACATTATTATATGAACATTATATGATTACAAATGGAAAAGACCATTTACAGCCAATACAGGCAATTTACCATATAATATATGGTTTTCAAAGCTTTTTGACAGTTACAGCTCCAACTATGGTCCGATCTCCATGAAATTGTGCACGCTTGTTTAGAATGTTATGGCACATATGCTCACCAATTTTCGTGAAGTTCTGAGTTTTCGTTTAGGATTTATAGGCTTTTTAGTGTATTTTGCCACTCCCCTTTTCTTTATGACCCAATTATAGCCAAGCGAAAAATGCAAAAGTTCCACTTTTTTTTGATAATTATTGATCTAGAGAGTCCATAGAATTGTCCTAGACTGGTCTGGTTCCGATCGGGCGAAAAACCTAGGACTAGTTCGCAAAAGTAGGTTTTTAACATATTCGCGAATAATTAATGAACGGTATGATTGACAGCAATGGTTCTTGAGGCAAAGTTGTTAAACATGAGCAGATCTATCAAATGATATGCATATTGTGTGGATATTTGTAACACCACGTGATTACAGATCCGTAAAACTCGTTAGCGCCAACTAGTGGCCGATTTCTTTCAAAATTCTTACAGACCTTTAGGTCCATGAGATGAACATGCCCATCAGGTTTCGTTCCGATCGGCCTCCGTTAACCTTGTCTAATAGGTGCTCAAATTTCATTGGACAATGGCGGCCATGTTTTTTGAGATACACCAATGTCCTCATAGACATACATGCCACCTTGGACCAAGACACTGCATACCAATTTTCAAGTCAATCGGACTAACGGTCAGGTGGTTATAGCCTGTTTTAGGTTTTTTTCATGTTATAGCGCCACCTAGTGTTCAATCGTCGCAATTTTTTTACTGTGACCCCAGATTGAACCCTTACACATGTGTACCAAGTTTGGTGAAGCTATCTTGTTAACTTTTTAAGTTATAGCCATTTTAGTAAAATAGGCTCCTCCCACAACGTTTATTTTGCGCCCCCTAGCGACCATGAATCGAAATTTCAACTTTTTTTCGATAATTATTGATCGTCAGACTCCAGAGAACATTTCTGCACTGGTTTGGTTCCGATCGGACGAAAAACCACGGACTAGTTCGCAAAAGTAGGTTTTTGACAAAATTCAAAATGGCGGAAAATCTATCATGGCGGAAATAAAATCGGAGATATACGTTTTTTTCGTCAGGCGTCCAGCTTTCCAATGATATAAGACACTTGAGTTTATGACTTACGGTCTAGGAGTTATGAACAGTTTCGCGCTTTTGGTTGCTATAGCGCCACCTATGGGCCAATCGGGGTCATAATTTGATAACCTCTCCTCGATTTTTGTACTACCATATGGCAAAGTTTCAAAGCTCTAGCCCTTACGGTTTGGGCTGCACGATGCGTTTTACGGCAGAATAATAATAATAATAATAATAATAAAAATCAGCACAATTACAATAGGGTTTCAGCACTTCGTGCTTGAACCCCTAATTAAAGCTGCAAGCAGCATTTATCGGGGTTCAAGCATTTAAGGCCTTTAGGCACATAAGCATTTAAGACATTAAGATTTATTTAGAAAGCTTTTAACCACTGAAATAATAGATGGAAAAGTCCATTTACAGCCAATACAGGCAATTTACCATAGGAAATATGTGTTTTTTAAAGCTTTTTAACAGTTATAGCACCATCTATAGTCCGATCTCCATGAAATTTTGCATGCTTGTTAATGATGTTATGGCACATAAGCTCACCAATTTTCGTGAAGTTCTGAGTTTTTGTTTAGGATTTATAGGCTTTTGAGTGCATTTTGCCACGCCCATTTTCTTTATGACCCAATATACCCATGCGAAAAATGCAAAAGTTCAACTTTTTTTTGATAATTATTGATCTTGAGAGTCCATAGAATTGTCCTAGACTCGTTTGGTTCTGATCGGGCGAAAAACCTAGGACTAGTTCGCAAAAGTAGGTTTTTAACATAATTACGAATATTTAATGAACGGTTTGATTGACAGCAATGGTTCTTGAGGCAAAGTTGTTCAACAAGAGGAGATCTATCAAATGGTATGCATTTTGTGACAATAAGTGTAACACCACGTGATTACAGAGCCATAAAACTCGTTAGCGCCAACTAGTGGCCGATTTCTTTTAAAATTCTTACAGACCTCTAGGGCCATGAGTCGAACATGCCCACCGAGTTTCGTTCCGATAGGCCTCCGTTAACCTTGTCTAATAGGTGCTCAAACTTCATTGGCCGATGGCGGCCATGTTTTTTGAGATACACCAATGTCCTCATAGACATACATGGCACCTTGGACCAAGACACTGCATACCAATTTTCAAGTCAATCGGACTAACGGTCAGGTGGTTATAGCCTGTTTTATGTTTTTTTCATGTTATAGCGCCACCATGTGACCAATCGCCGCGATTTTTTTACCGTGACCTCATATTGACGTCTTACACATGTGTACCAGGTTTGGTTAAAATACCTCTTTTACTTCTGGAGTTATAGCCATTTTAGTAAAATAGGCTCCTCCCACAACGTTAATTTTGCACCCCCTAGCGACCGTGAATCGAAATTTCAACTTTTTTTTGATAATTATTGATATTCAGACTCCAGAGAACAATTCTGCACTGGTTTGGTTCCGATCGGGCAAAAAACCAGGGACTAGTTCGCAAAAGTAGATTTTCGACAAAATTCAAAATGGCGGAAAATCTATCATGGCGGAAATAAAATCGGAGATATACGTTTTGTTCGTCAGGCGTCCAGCTTTCCAATGATATAAGACACTTGAGTCTATGACTTACGGTCTAGGAGTTATGAGCAGTTTCGCGCTTTTGGTTGCTATAGCGCCACCTATGGGCCAATCGGGGTCATAATTTGATAACCTCTCCTCGATTTTTGTACTACCATATGGCAAAGTTTCAAAGCTCTAGCCCTTACGGTTTGGGCTGCACGATGCGTTTTACGGCAGAATAATAATAATAATAATAATAATAAAAATCAGCACAATTACAATAGGGTTTCAGCACTTCGTGCTTGAACCCCTAATAATAATAAAAATCAGCACAATTACAATAGGGTTTCAGCATTTCATGCTTGAACCCCTAATAATAAAAATCAGTACAATTACAATAGGGTTTCAGCACTTCGTGCTTGAACCCCTAATAATAATAAAAATCAGCACAATTACAATAGGGTTTCAGCACTTCGTGCTTGAACCCCTAATAATAATAATAATAAAAATCAGCACAATTACAATAGGGTTTCAGCACTTCGTGCTTGAACCCCTAATAATTAAAGCTGCAAGCAGCATTTATCGGGGTTCAAGCAGTTAAGGCCTTTAAGGCATTTAAGCACAAAAGCATCAAAAGTTATTAAGATTTATTTAGCAAGCATGTAACCACTGACATAATAGATGGAAAATACCATTTACAGCCAATACAGGCAATTTGCCATGGGATATATATGGTTTTAAAGCTTTTTAACAGTTATAGCGCCACCTATGGTCCGATCTCCATAAAATTGTTTACTGTGACCTCAAATTGAACCCATACACATGTGTACTGAGTTTGGTGAAGATATCTCATTTACTTCTTGAGTTATAGCCATTTGAGTAAAATAGGCTCCTCCCACAACGATTTGCCACATTCTAGAATTATTTAATATGATTCTAGCATGATTTACTATCATATACCATGTTCCAGAATGATTTATTAGGATTCTAGCATGATTTACCTTGATACACCTCATTTCAGTATTATTTACTATGATTTACAATGTTTCTAGCATGATTAACCACATTACTAGCAAATATGTGAAGTGTCAGTGCAAATGAGGTGATGAACACTGACAAAATATTATTGTGTTATAATAGTTAGTTATATACGTGATTTTTAGTGTGTGTCCAAGTATGAATGCAAAAGCACATGTAAAATATTTCATTATTAAGTAGAATGGCCAGCAGAGGGCAGTAGAAGACCACTTATTGGCTCACTTTCACTTTAAACCAGTTTTCTGCACTAAAGCAAACCAGTTTTTCCATGTTAACTCAATGCATGCTTACACACACACACACACACACACACACACACACAAACACACACACACACACACACACACACACACACACACACACACACACACACACACACACACACACACACACACACACACATACACACACAGCATAGTTAACCATGATTTACCATGATATACCACGTTCTAGTATTATTTACCAGGAGATAAACGACAATCTAGTATTATTTACTTTGATTTACCATGTTTCTAGCCTGATTTATCACATTACTAGCAATTATTTGAAGTGTCAGTGCAAATAAAGTGGTTAACACTGACAAAATATGATTGTGTTATAATAGTTATTGCTATATAAGTGATTTTTTTAGTGTGTATTCAAGTATGAATGCAAGCACATGTTGAAATATTTCATTAATAAGTAGAATGGCCAGCAGAGGGCAGTAGAAGACCACTTATTGGCTCACTTTCACTTTAAACCAGTTTTCTGCACTAAAGCAAACCAGTTTATCCATGTTAACTCAATGCATGCTTACACACACACACACACACACACACACACACACACACACACACACACACACACACACACACACACACACACACAGCATAGTTAACCATGATTTACCATGATTTACCACATTACTAGCAATTATTTGAAGTGTCAGTGCACATA